>NC_084555.2:44187500-44207500 GCF_033978685.3 Nerophis lumbriciformis
TTGTTTTTAAAGTGCGTTGCTGTGAACTGAAAAACAGTACCACTGATATTTTTACTGTAAAATTGTAGTGGCTGAGCTTGTTTGTTTTTACCATGAAATCCACTGTCGTTTTTACAGTGCATTACTGTAAATGGAAAAACGGTACCACTGTTATTTTTACGGTAAAATTCTGGCAACTGCGCTGCAAGTTTTTTTATTTATTTAAAATCTACCATTTGTTTTTGCAGTGACTGCAAATCAAAAAGGGTACTACTGTTAATTCTACAGTAAAAAATTTGAGTGACGAGTCTGGCAGGTTTTTTTTTTACTGTAAAATCAACAGTTGTTTTTAAAGTGAGTTACTGTGAATTGAAAAACAGTACCACTGATATTTTTACTGTAAAATTCTAGTGGCTGAGCTTGTTTGTTTTTACCATAAAATCCACTGTTACAGTGCATTACCGTACATTTAAAAAACGGTACCGCTTTCATCTTTACGTTAAAAAACCTGGCGACTAAACTGCCAGTTTTTTTGTTTTTTTTATCATAAAATTTTACAGTGCACTACTGTAAATCTAAAATCGGAACCACTGTTAATTTCACAGTAAATTTCTAGGACTTGGCTGCCGTAAAAAAAACAAAACATCAAATTGACCGACTTTTTTGAACGGTGTATTAAAGTGATTTGTTTACATTGAATTTGCTTGATCGAGGATCTTGAAAGCTCGTTAATAACGTATCTACCTGGATAATTCAGCATACCTCTTCACATGGGTAACAACTGTACCATAGACATGTAGTTTTGTGGCGTTTCTAACTTTTTACAGTGCTAATATTGTATTTGTAGAATTCTGTGGTACATTTTTTTACATGTCCTCTTATTTTTTTTGACTACCTACATGACTGTTACATGCAGACTCAGCATTACGGATTTTCCTTTTGTAAGGTTTAAGGGTGTTTTAGATATTTTTCTAAATGTTGTGCAACATGTCACATTTTGTTTCTTTGATATGAAAACAATTCTTCTTTCTTTTTTTTTGTTGACAAATAAAAAGAAAAGGCATGAGAATTCTGGTGACTTTTGATGACGTTTGTGCTAACAACGCCTTTGCTGTTTATTACAAATGTTTTGTGTAAACGATACAGAATGACAAACATGTTCTCATCAAACCTCGCTTAGAAAAACACATTACACGACAAAATATGCTTCATAATCCAAAAATGTGTGTGTTGTCAGAACACACAACAAAGTCTGTTAAAAAAAAAAATCCCAATGCTTAAAAGTAGCCACAAAGTACCCACTTCGTCTTATCTTTGATAGCCTTGTCAGGACGTTACGTGTCCTCACTTCTTCATGATCGATGAAATGTCCAGAAACACACTCTAAACAGGAAAGAAAGAGAATTTATTACTGAGTAAATTGTCAGTAAAGGAAAAACATAAAGGCTATTTCATCCCTACAAGATGAAGGAAGTAAGCAATGTTGCCTAAAATGCAGTAATAATTGACGTTTTTTCGGTAATTAAAAATGTAAACAGTATTACTAACCGTCTGGAATTTTACCGCGGTTTATCATTAACACATTATACATATATATATATATATATATATATATATATATATATATATATATGTATATATATATACACAGATATAGATACATATATACATACATACATACACACATTTACACACATGGGGTGGTATAGCCATACTTGCCAACCTTGAGACCTCCTAATTCGGGAGGTGGGGGGCGGGGGGCGTGTTCAGGGGTGGGGCGGGGCGTGGTTAAGAGGGGAGGAGTATTTTGACAGCTAGAATATATATATATATATATATACATCCTGAAAATATGCAAACAAAACTGTGTTTAGATAATTGATACTTCAAACTTGCATAAATAAATCTTAAGGAATATAACATAACTTGGCTTCTGAGGGCTTCAAAATGTAATGAATAAAATGCTAAAGTTGTTGATAAACAAGTAATTATCTTAATAATTAAATATGGTCATTTTAAATGAATTATGATCATTTAAAATTAATTATTTCAAATATGTTTATTTTAATGTATAATTCTATGGCTGGATGTAATAAGGAGTCAGAAAAAATACAAATAAAAATACAATTAATTTTGATGTTTTCAGCAAAATATAGTAAAAATGTATTTCGTTTTTGTTTTTTTTAATTAGTAAATATATTTATTTTTAGGTAAGATAAACATAATAATACAATTTATCTCTAGTATGGATGATTTAGTTCTTGTCACCCTGTTGTCCTCCTGTCGTGAAAAAAGGCTGTCCTCACTCAGGTCCGCATGGAGCTGGGAGATTTTCGGGAGAATATTTGTCCCGGGAGGTTTTCGGGAGAGGCACTGAATTTCGGGAGTCTCCCGGAAAATTCGGGAGGGTTGGCAAGTATGGGTATAGCTCGGTTGGCAGAGTGGCCGTGCCAGCAACTTGAGGGTTCCAGGTTCGATTCCCGCTTTCGCCATCCCAGTCACTGCCGTGGTGTCCTTTACCCACCTGCTCCCAGTGCCACCCACACTGGTTTAAATGTAACTTAGATAATGGGTTTCACTATGTAAAGCACTTTGAGTCACTAGAGAAAAGCGCTATATAAATATAATTCACTTCACTACTGTATATTTATACATATATATACACATTTGCACATATATGTGTATATATACATATATAATTCCCCTGAAGAGCAGGGAAACCTGCGAAACAGGCTTGTAGGGATGAAATAGCCTCTGTGTTTTTGCCTGTATACATAGTATACAGGACGTATATATATGTGTATATATATATATATATATATATATATATATATATATATATATATATATATATATATATATATATATATATATATATATATATATATATATATATATATATATATATATATATATATTAGGGGTGTAACGGTACACAAAAATGTTGGGTCGGTAAGTATCTCGGTTTAGAGGTCACGGTTCGGTTCATTTTCGGTACAGTAAGAAAACAACAAAATATAAATTTTTTGGTTATTTATTTACCAAATTTGTAAACAATGGCTTTATCCTTTTAACATTGGGAACACTATAATAGTTCTGCCCACGTTAATCAACATTAAACTGCCTCAAGTTGTTCCTCAGAATAAATAAAAAGACAAAACTTTTCTTCTACATATAAAAAGTGCAACATTAAACAGTTTCAAGTCAACTCATCATGCTTAATTTATTACAGCATTTGGGAAGCCTGTAGTTGATTTTTATTATGTAAATGTTATATTTTTGATGTGATAGCAGGGACCCTGCCATTCAAAACTAGGCTGCTCCATTACTAATGATTCATGTAACTATAGCTGAAAAAAATGGTACAGACAGAAACTCTTCATTTAACATAATGTCCTTTTTTGCTGCTTCAACACAGCTCAATCAACACAGAAAAAGGTAAAGTGAAATAACAGACAGACAGGGCTTTGCTGTCCGTAACACACACGCACACAGACACCGCAAAATGAGTTAACGTTACGCTAAAAGCGAATTAGGAGACAAGGAGGTATGGTAAAGGGTTAGGAGGGGAGACAAGGAGGAATGGGAAGGGGGTAGGAGAGGAGACAAGTAGTTTTGGTAAAGGGGTAGAGGACGAGACAAGGAGGTATGCTAAAGGGGAAGGAGAGGAGACAAGGAGACATTGTCAAGGGGTAGGAGAGGAGACCAGGAGTAATATAAGCGGATGAACAAGCAGTAGAGGAGACAAAGGTATGGTAAAGGGGTAGGAGAGGAGACGAGGAGGTATGGTAAAGGGTTAGGAGAGGAGACAAGGAGGCATTGTCAAGGGCTAGGAGAGGAGACAAGAAGGAGTGGGAAGGGGGTAGTAGAGGAGACAGGTAGGTATGGTAAAGGGGTAGAAGAGGAGACGAGAAAGTATGGTAAAGTGTTAGGAGAGGTGACAAGGAGGCATGGTAAAGGGGTAAGAGAGGAGACAAGGAGGTATGGTAAAGGAGTAGGAGAGGAGACAAGGAGGTATGGTAAAGGGGTAGGAGAGGACACGAGGAGCCATTGTCAAGGGGTAGGAGAGGAGACAAGGAGGAATGGGAAGGGGGTAGAAGAGGAGACAAGACGGTATGGTAACGGGGTAGAAGAGGAGACAAGGAGGTATGGTAAAGGGTTACGAGAGGAAACAAGGAGGCATTGTCAAAGGAGTAGGCGAGGAGACGAGGGGTGATGTAAGCGGATGAACAAGTAGGAGAGGAGACAAAGGTATGGTAATGGGGTAGGAAAGGAGAGAATGAGGTAACATACGGAGAGGAGTCCGCCATTGTTCTAAGTTAAAAGTAAATAATGAATACTGGTGTACTATTGTTATCATTGTAATGTTGTGGTTGAAACACACCTTACACAAGTTTTTCAAATACTTACCATTGACATTCTCCTGCCTCCAGCAGGTGGCATCATGGGCATGTCTCCCTGCAGCGATCCAAGTTCATCTGATTCTTCTGAGGAATGTAAGGACTGACTTGTGGAACCACTGATTGATGATAAGCTTTCAGACGTAGGTCTGATCATGAAGCTGGTTTTTCTCGGTTTGTGGATGAGGTGCTCGCTCCCCATCGAGTCTCTTCGGTTCTCTCTGTCAAGGAGGTCTGTAGAAGAGGGTCGTATTGTGTTGTTGGACAGAAGAGAGCCTTGATATTGTCCCAGATGCGTGTCCTCCTGAGGGCTTGATGCACTTCCCTCCACGTTAGACACCACAGACGGCCAACAAAGATGATGGTCCACTTTTGTTGTGAAGACCTCTGGACCTTGCTGAGCTTGGGAGAGGACACAGTTCTGGACAGATCTGTTTGGTGTCCTGGGTTGGGGGCAGAGATAGCTGGCCTGCGTGTGCCCCAAATGAGCCACGCTGTTGTTCCTCTGGGCCTCGTGACCGGTTTTGATCCCAAAGTAATGCGAGGGGTTAACGTCTTCTTCTGGTATGACTTTGAAGGTCTGAGTCAAAGGTCCATCGTAAGGTGACATCACACAATGATGCGATAATGACACGTTCCTCTTCGACTTGAAGATCAAACTGTCCTCCTCCATGTACTTGTCTCCAGAGAGGCTCTGTTTGATCTTCCTGATACCAAGGTGGGATATTTCCAGAATGTTGAGGAAGAGAGAAACCCCAGCAATAGCGATCATGAAGACCATGAAGATAGTTTTCTCTGTTGGCCTCGAGATGTAACAGTCCACACTGTTAGGGCAAGGTATCCACTCGCATTTGTAAAGCGGGTCGAGTTGTACACCATAAAGAACATATTGTCCCAGGATGAACAACACCTCCAGCGCTGAGCGTGTAAGGATATGGATGATATACGTCCTCAAGAGAGACCCTCTCAGGGGCGCCCTCTTCACCTTTCTCAGCTCGTCCAGCCTCCTCAGCTCCCTCTCCATCCGTTTGTGCTCATCCAGCGCTAGTTCCGCCTCATCCAGCTCCTCCTTCAGCTGTATCCGTTTCCTATGGCGCTCTTTCTCCAGGGCTCGGATACAGTAGAGGGCGTGGCCCATGTAGACGAGCGAGGGCGCCGAGACAAAGATGACTTGCAACACCCAGAATCGGATGAGCGAGATGGGGAAGGCGCGGTCATAGCAGACAGCCTTGCACCCTGGCTGGTCGGTGTTGCAGACGAACTCCGACTGCTCGTCGTCCCAAACGTCCTCGGCGGCTGCCCCCAGGATCAGCATGCGGAAAATGAAGAGGATGGTCAGCCAAATCTTGCCCACGATAGTCGAATGAATGTGGACCTCTTCCAGGATGCTGCCCAGTAGGTTCCAGTCACCCATGGTCAGGTTCTCACCACTCTATTGCCACATACCCTCAAGCTGAAGAGAAAGAGAACATTTGGACAACACAGTCGACTCTAAGTCTTCTTAGAGAACAACTGCATTCTGGGGGGAATTTTGCTCATCATCCACAATCCTACGTGAGACAAGACCACGTTCCCTTTTATGTGCGTTCTAAGTGGTAAATAACGGCTAGTAAGAGTGCTTTACAATGCAGGGTAATTGGGAGTCGTCTATAAAGTTTACCAACAAAAATTACCCCTCTGGATCACTCTCAACTCTATTGAATACTCTTAACAACTCCACTGTTTGCAACTTGCGATCGACAGCGGACAATAAAAGAAGCCTTTGGTGGTGTTTCTTTGAGTACTTATAATTATTACTATTTTCACTTATAATTCGTTAAAACAGTACAGTAATTTGACAATGAGCTCTGAGCGTGCGCTTTAACTGCCGTCTAGTGTCTGCTTTTAAGTCAGTGTGGTATAAAATGAGTAAAACATCAATACAGTATTTGCTTTACAAGGAAAACTTAAACCATTGATAACAAAGTCATAAAATCACAAGTTGATTCGACCTTATTTACAACATAAGCCTCCAAATATTGCAACTTTTGCCTCAATTTTCCCAAAAATCTGTGCAAATTTAAGCTTTTTAAGCCGCAACAATCAATCCTGGAGGGAATTCTGCAATCTTCAAAGTAAAATGTTTTCTCTGTGACTTCACGTAAACTGACACAGCATTTTAAAAACACTTACAAATCATCGAGATCCCTTTTTGCCGCTTGCCAAACTTCATGATGACAGTTTAGTCCAAGGAATCCAGGGCGCCAGTATGGCTAACCCATGGAGGTGTGGTGATGTTCCAAATTAGAATCCACAATGTTTTGCTTCCTGTTGCCTTTGTCTCCCTGCGTTTGTGCTGGCAGGCAGCGGGTAGGAAGTGCTCTACCGTGTTACATGCTGGGTTCACAGGATGTGTGCATTGATTGCCTCTCGACGGGACAATGTCCCCATCCCCCTCCCTTCTCCCACGCCATCAATATCAGCCTCTCTGTCGGATGGCACTGATATCTGTTTATCTTTCACATCTAATGCTCAAACAAAGCCACATAATGAGTCTTTTCATTGAGGGAAACGTTACTATTTTTCTTGTTTTGTGTCATTCTTATCAATCAATCAATCACAATTTATTTACATAGCCCTTAATCACAGGTGCCTCAAAGGGCTTTGCAAACCACAACGGCATCCCCTGATCCAAACCCAGAAAAAACTTCGAATCCCAAACTGGGAAAAAGGAGAAACCTCCAGGGTGACCGGCTGCAATAGATCCAGAGTGGGTACAATTATTGAATTGTTACATTAGTAGATAACGTGAGCATCCTGTCCATTGGGAAGCCAACAGAGGGTTGTAAGGGGATCTCTTTCATGTGAACAAGTTGGCAACGCATAGACGTCACCAGCCGTGCATAAAAGATGCATGTGTGCAGTTACCAATGTCATCAATGTGGACTCAGCGCTGTCTACTCGACACATTTGTTGTCTACACAAATTGTGGCAACTGAGCCACATTGATGTCAATTAGCATCCTTCAGGGGAAAACATCAAAGTTTCTTATCAACAGTTAGCCTTTTCTGTCCATGGCTCGAACTTGTGGAACTCTATTGAACTGGACTGGGGTCAGTTTAGGGATGAACTTAAACTTAAGTCAGTCATGTGACAATAATAGTAATTTGCCCTCTGAATGGGGAAGTTGATCCTTTGCCGATTCCACTTCCGGATGACCTCCTACAGCACTGGCTTGTCAATTCTCTTCCCCAGCAGAGCACACCTCTTCCTCAACCAGCTTGCGCCTTTAGATTCCATTGACGGTTTTTGCTTGGGTCGATGGAAAACTTCTGAAAGTGACTCGACCACGAGCCAGCGCGCTTCTGACTCTTCTACTTCCTCTTTGTCCTCAAAGATGCCTGCCCTGGAAACTGTTGACCCTCAATCCAGTGTGCTGGAAATGCTCTCTTGCTACTCCCTGACTGAGCTAAGAGTGAGCCTGACCTTGTTGCTGCACAAGCTGTGAGAAAAGCCCACCACCTATGCAGAATCATGGGAACCTCATATATGAGCAAGAGGCAAATGATTATTGGGGAGATTCCATGCTGGTAGACTGTCAGGTTCAAACACTGATGACATCTATTAAACAAGACAAAAAGGCAAGGAATCAAACAGAGACAGAATTAAGTTTGGACTCAATTGAGGAGATAACGTGTCAACACTGTAACCTCTACAGTGTCACCCACGCTCTGACGAAGAAGGTTTTCGTCTCCTCTTTTATTTAGATGTTCAATGTTTACGCAACAACACATTTCTCAACAGGAATGGGGAGTATGTAAACAGTCCTTGTTTTTGGTCACATTGAAGACGAAAGAAGAAGATGCCTTGGGCTTGGGCTCGTCCTGGATTCAGCTTGGGCAGGTTTTCGAGGACAATGGATGACCCCTCCCGTCTCATTCCATCGTCCACAGCGGAATCTTCCAAGCGTTTGGCTTGGTGCAACAAAGACAGCTTCTTGTCTGTTCATTGAGAACTCAGAACGGAAAGTTTTTTGATAATTTAAATACAATTTTTCTGACATAGACCCATGCCTTGAATTGCAGAGGGAGACCAGATCTGTACACTGCCTTCGTCCGCCGTTTGAGGTTAGTGCTGGTTTCCTTATTGAATTTGTGTTCTTCCAACTACAGTTGAAGACATTATCAAGGCTCTTTACTGATTTTAAATATGCAACCTTTTCTTCCTTCAGGACCAAGAAGCGAGAACTTGTGGGTTTGAAACGCATGCGTGTTCAGGACTAGAGCTTCTCTAAAGCCTGGAAGATCCTCCTGTCCCCTGCCATGGCAATTGTAAGTGTGAGAGGCTCTGATAGCTGGTGGCCTTGTGCCTGTCTTGCAGAGTGGGCTGCAACACTTTGGTTCAGCCAACTTTACAAGCATGATCAATGCCAATGTAAACAGGGTCACACAGAGATGGCGCAGCCGGCAATTATCCCCACTTCCAGTCATTGCCAAACGGAGGTTGTCGAACAAGACACCCTCTGAACCTGCTGTAATAGTTCAAAATAATGTGTTTCACCCTCTGGTGCTTTTCCGGTTCCACTTCAACCAGCTTGTGGGAGATTGAGCCACAGGCATTTGTTCGATCCAACCACAGAACTGTCAGGTCCCTTTACCCCCACTTGCCTCCCCCGATGAGCTGAGTTGCTCACCTGTGTGCACCAGGCAGCCCGTGGACACTTATCACAAATATTAGTTCACTACTCATTAGGTGAGATATTTTACTGTTCCACAGTGAGCTTGTATACAATGATTTGTGTATGCTTGTTTCATTCTGCCTTGACGCTAAATTGCCACTGTCTGCACAACTATTTTACCCCCGGGTTGCATTGACACCTGCCTCACTTTTAAACCAAAGTGACGATGCAATTACGATTAAGCAAGAAGTGGCTTAGTCTCTTGGCCACAATGCTGAAGAAGATCTTGCTCTCCACACTGAGCAAGTGAGATGATTCGAAACTGATCAACATTTTCAGAGTTCTCCTCTTTGGGAAAGATTACGCCTACAAGTTGGTGATCTTTCCCCCTTCCAGCTTTAGGCAGTTGTTACAGACCATGTAGCGGACTCCACTCGGGCCTGGTGCTGAGTAAGCTTTTTCCCTCCTCAGCACTTCCTCCACTTTCCCTCAGGCAAGGTTCTTTCAGGTAGAAGTCTGATGTTGACTTTGGTGGAGTTATGAGAGATTTGCAAGGCCTCAACAGTATTATCACTTGAGAAGATTAGATGGATAGATGGATTAAAAGTTTGTTAACACGTGAGGACTGTACGGTTGTACCTCAATTTACGAGTATTTTGACATGCAAGTTTTTTTCAGCTTTATGTCATGCTTTAAGTTGCAGGCATTCATTTAAATTACAAGAATGTTGTGTGGCCCTGCCATAAAGACAGTAAGACTAAGAAGGGTTACAAGCATACTTGCCAACCCTCCCGATTTGTCCGGGAGACTCCCGAATTTCAGTGTCCCTCTCAAAAATCTCCCGGGGTAACCATTCTCCCGAATTTCTCCCGAGTTTCACCCGGACAACAATATTAAGGGCGTGCCGTGATGGCACTGCCTTTAGCGTCCTCTACAACCTGTCGACGCGTCTGCTTTTTCACCATACAAACAGCGTGCCGACCCAGTCACATGTTGTGTGCGGCTTCTGCATACACACGAAAGTGACTGCAAGACATACTTGATCAACAGCCATACAGGTCACACTGAGGATGGCCGTATAAACAACTTTAACACTGTTACAAATATGTGCCACACCGTGAACCCACACCAAACAAGAATGACAAACACATTTCGGGAGAACATCCGCACCGTAACAAAACAGAACAAATACCCAGAATCCCTTGCATCCTTAGCTCTTCCGGGCTACAATACACCCCCCCCCCCCCAATCTCCCAAATTCGAAGGTCTCAAGGTTGGCAAGTATGGTTACAAGTCTCTCTACCAACAACCTCCGCAAAACATCCAGTCTTAGAAACAGACGACAGCCAGCGTACCGAAGAAATAAAATACGGCAGACCATGCAGCCGACCCTGCGAGTCAGCTCAACCACAGCATCGCCAGTCAGCATCCAATTCCAAAAGTGAATCCATCCACGAAAATATAGATCTCCGACCTTCAACGGCCAACGTGAAACCAACTCTACCACCGTCGCTCCCTAAGGTAAATGCAACATTACTTCATAAAACTACTGTATTTGTTTGTGCTACATTCTATTGTATTGGGTCGGCGTGGCTCGGTTGGTAGCAACTTGAGCGTTCCAGGTTCAATTCCCGCTTCCGCCATCCTAGTCACTGCTGTTGTGTCCTTTGGCAAGACACTTTACGCACCTGCTCCCGTTGCCACCCACACTGGTTTAAGTGAAGCTGAAAGATGTAGATAATGGGTTTCACTATGTAAAGCGCTTTGAGTATCAAAGGAAAAGTGCTATATAAATATAATTCACGGTTGTTTTAATACAAAATATCTCATCGGAAAGCGCGGATTAAATTTATTTTAATTAATTTCAATGGCTGACGATTGTTTTGCATAACCAGCTCGGTCATAGAACCGAATGAGTTCGTAAAGTGAAGTACTACTGTACTCACTTTTGTCAGATAGTGAGGGGTAAATGTGACGAGTGTGCATGTGTTTTAAAAATTAATAATTTGTAAATATATGAAGGCTACCTGGCTATTTTTTGTTCATTACATTCATTCATATCCAAAAGGATAATTTGTAATTCACAACAAAGTCCTTATAACATGAGATAGAATACTAAGTTACTTGCTACAAGTAAATTGGAACACATTTTTTTGACTTTACAACACAGATTCCAGTTTGTAAACAAAAGGTTTGATTGATAGAATAAAGAATGGATTGTGAAAGCTCAGCATGGGTGCACAGGTCCCGGGAGTAAGGCAGTTGTAGATATGACTGGCTGGATCTGATGGCTGTGGCGCTTGGCTGCATAAAATGACCAGCTGTGCCCGGAGGGCCTTTAATTAGGTTTCCATCGCGCGCTGACAGAGTCAATGGAGCATCGATTTGATTTTCCCTTCAGATGCTGCTGCTGTGGTTGCTGAGGCCAAATGCCAGATGTCACACCAGGATCATTGGGTTACACAACCAATGGCTGTCTCATCAGGAACTCTGGCCAATGGCTGACGGTTCACTCGGCACTATAGACTCACCCACTTATTGGATTCTCACTTAACTTAATATATGCTATTTGTTTACACCCTAATCTCTCAAGCCTACTCTGAAAAGGTTCATTCCATCCATCCTTCGCTTATCCGAGGTCGGGTCGAAGGGGGAAGCAGCCTCAGCAGAGAAGCCCAGACTTCCCTCTCCCCAGCCACTTCGTCCAGCTCCTCCCGAGGCGTTCCCAGTCCGGCCGGGAGACATAGTCTTCCCAAAGTGTCTTGGGTCTTTCCCATGGTCTCCTACCGGTCAGACGTGCCCTAAACACCTCCCAAGGGAGGTGTCCGGGTGGCATCCTGACCAGATCCCCGAACCACCTCACCTGGCTCCTCTCGATGTAGGGGAGCAGCACCTGAACCTGGGAATCCATTTCGGTACTCAACAATAACAATTTCCGGTACTTTTGTGTGTATTAATAAATATTGATTGTTTATGATAATAAAATTAAATTATAACTGCTGTCAAGTTGTTATATTGTGTTTTATTACCGCATTTCTGAGTATCATTTGCAAGTATGACAGTAAGTTGCAATTACAGTTGCAAGTCCAAGACGTTAGATCAGGCCTGGGCAATTGTTTTGACTCGGGGGCCACATTTAGAGAAAAAAATGTGTCTGGGGGTCGGTATATCTATTTTTAGGAACACTAATACAAAACCTCACAATAATGTCTGATTGAATGCTAAAAACGTTATGACAGACCGCCTTAAAAAAACGTAATGGAATTTTAAATTTTTCTATGAACGATAAAACACTGAATATTGACAAAATATGATTGTCACACCCCTTTTCGATCGACATATTTTACAATCAACTGAAACGCAACAAAATGCAACAAACAGTGAAATATGAATGCGAAGGGTACAAAATAAACCCACCGACAATCTGATACATCTGATACATCACTAAGCTTTAGAACTTTGTAGTGAACATCTCCTTCCGCGTCTGTGGAAACGCTTCCCGCCCACACTGCTTGGTGCTTCGTCTGAGCTGCTGTGACATGGATTACCATAGTAACTAATTAGATGACCATCGTAACTAACTAGATTACCATAGTAACTAGTATATCAGCCATAAGCGCAGATTCCAACCATTGAAATACTTTGTATAGTTCAAGACTTATGGTCTTTAGAAAACATCCCTGCACATCATACACTTTCCATCTTAAAGATCTAAAAAAATTATTTGGGAATGTCCGGCGGGCCAGATTGAAAAGCTTAACGGGCCGCATGTGGCTTAATTTGCCCAGGTCTGCGTTAGATGATGCATAATTTATGGTGTGATGGCTGGTCAGTTCAGTCTTTGCAAATATAGTCTTTTTGTTTCCTTAAAAAGTGTTAATACTGCAAGTATTGCACTTATTATGCACCAGCTGTTTGATTGCAACGTGCATCTTAGTTGTAGTTTTCATTAACAAATTTGGAGGTGTTGAAATTGCCATGTAAAATCGCTAATGCTAATCAGTAGCATGTCAATAGCAAAGCTGTTGTATACATACATACTTGCCAACCTTGAGACCTCCGAATTCGGGAGATGGGGCGGGGCGGGGTGGAGGTGGGCGGGGTTGGGGGGGCGGGGTTTGGTGGTAGCGGGGGTGTATATTGTAGCGTCCCGGAAGAGTTAGTGCTGCAAGGGGTTCTGGGTATTTGTTCTGTTGTATTTATGTTGTGTTACGGTGCGGATGTTCTCCCGAAATGTGTTTTGTCATTCTTGTTTGGTGTGGGTTCACAGTGTGGCGCATATTTGTAACAGTGTTAAAGTTGTTTATACTGCCACCCTCAGTGTGCCTTGCATTCACTTGTGTGTGTATAAAAGTCGCATATATTAAGTGACTGGTACGGCACCCTGTTTGTATGGAGGAAAAGCGGAGGTGAAAATAGGTTGTAGAGGACGCTGAAGGCAGTATCTTTAAGGCACGCCCCCAATATTGTTGTCTGGGTGGAAATTTGGAGAACTTCGGGAGAATGTTTGCCCCGGGAGATTTTCGGGAGGGGCACTGAAATTCGGGAGTCTCCCGGGAAAATCGGGAGGGTTGGCAAGTATGGTTGTATATTAGCATCACGCTAGCGCATTTTTGGAAAAGTGAAGCCTTACTTGGAGCTTTTTTTTTTGAGTCAACTGCTTTGTTGGCATTGAAAATCGCATCCTTACTTAGAGGTAGTGTCAGTGCTGCTGGAGTGATCGCCAAGGTACCGTAATATGGAACCGTTGGATTTCTCAGGAATTTGTGAAATGGGATTCGGTCTGTACCAAAAAAAGTACCCATCCAACAGCTAATGCTAGCAAGTAAGACCGGATGTTTTGGGGCGACTCTTACATGGTTCATTCTGACAATCGTAACGCCAACTAGCGGGGGGAGGCTCATAACTCAAATGTATGCTCGCAACTTAAAGCCTCAACAGCTTTAGTCTTTTTGTATATCTAAAAATACTCGGAAGTTGAGGTCCGCGCTACTCGGTATTTAGGCAAATATTTTTTGTTATTTTAAACAAAAAATTTAAATAGACCCCCTTTTTAGACCAGTTGATCTGCCGTTTCTTTTCTTTTCTCCTCTGCCCCCCTCTCCCTTGTGGAGGGGGGGGGGGGGACACAGGTCCGGTGGCCATGGATGAAGCGCTGGCTGTCCAGAGTCGGGACCCGGGGTGGACCGCTCGCCTGTGCATCGGTTGGTGACATCTCTGCGCTGCTGACCCGTCTTCGCTCTGGATGGTTTCCTGCTGGCCCCACTATGGACTGGACTCTCACTATTATGTTAGATCTACTATGGACTGGACTCTCACTATTATGTTAGATCTACTATGGACTGGACTCTCACACTATTATGTTAGATCCACTATGGACTGGACTCTCACTATTATGTTAGATCCACTATGGACTGGACTCTCACTATTATGTTAGATCCACTATGGACTGGACTCTCACTATTATGTTAGATCCACTATGGACTGGACTTTCACTATTATGTTAGATCCACTATGGACTGGACTCACACTATTATGTTAGATCCACTATGGACTGGACTCACACTATTATGTTAGATCCACTATGGACTGGACTCTCACTATTATGTTAGATCCACTATGGACTGGACTCACACTATTATGTTAGATCCACTATGGACTGGACTCTCACTTTTATGTTAGATCCACTATGGACTGGACTCTCACTATTATGTTAGATCCACTATGGACTGGACTCACACTATTATGTTAGATCCACTATGGACTGGACTCTCACTATTATGTTAGATCCACTATGGACTGGACTCACACTATTATGTTGGATCCACTATGGACTGGACTCTCACTATTATACTAGATCCACTATGGACTGGACTCTCACTATTATGTTAGATCCACTATGGACTGGACTCTCACTATTATGTTAGATCCACTATGGACTGGACTCACACTATTATGTTAGATCCACTATGGACTGGACTCACACTATTATGTTAGATCCACTATGGACTGGACTCTTCACTATTATGTTAGATCCACTATGGACTGGACTCACACTATTATGTTAGATCCACTATGGACTGGACTCTCACTATTATGTTAGATCCACTATGGACTGGACTCTCACTATTATGTTAGATCCACTATGGACTGGACTCTCACTATTATGTTAGATCCACTATGGACTGGACTCACACTATTATGTTAGATCCACTATGGACTGGACTCACACTATTATGTTAGATCCACTATGGACTGGACTCTCACTATTATGTTAGATCCACTATGGACTGGACTCACACTATTATGTTAGATCCACTATGGACTGGACTCTCACTATTATGTTAGATCCACTATGGACTGGACTCTTACTATTATGTTAGATCCACTATGGAATAGACTCTCACTATTATGTTAGATCCACTATTGACTGGACTCACACTATTATGTTAGATCCACTATGGACTGGACTCTCACTATTATGTTAGATACACTATGGACTGGACTCTTACTATTATGTTAGATCCACTATGGAATGGACTCTCACTATTATGTTAGATACACTATGGACTGGACTCACACTATTATGTTAGATCCACTATGGACTGGACTCACACTATTATGTTAGATCCACTATGGACTGGACTCTCACTATTATGTTAGATCCACTATGGACTGGACTCACACTATTATGTTAGATACACTATGGACTGGACTCACACTATTATGTTAGATCCACTATGGACTGGACTCTCACTATTATGTTAGATACACTATGGACTGGACTCTTACTATTATGTTAGATCCACTATGGAATGGACTCTCACTATTATGTTAGATACACTATGGACTGGACTCACACTATTATGTTAGATCCACTATGGACTGGACTCACACTATTATGTTAGATACACTATGGACTGGACTCTCACTATTATGTTAGATCCACTATGGACTGGACTCACACTATTATGTTAGATACACTATGGACTGGACTCACACTATTATGTTAGATACACTATGGAGGACTCTCACTATTATGTTAGATCCACTATGGACTGGACTCACACTATTATGTTAGATCCACTATGGACTGGACTCTCACTATTATGTTAGATCCACTATGGACTGGACTCTCACTATTATGTTAGATCCCCTATGGACTGGACTCTCACTATTATGTTAGATCCACTATGGACTGGACTCTCACTATTATGTTATATCCACTATGGACTGGACTCACATTATTATGTTAGATCCACTATGGACTGGACTCTCACTATTATGTTATATCCACTATGGACTGGACTCACACTATTATGTTAGATCCACTATGGACTGGACTCTCACTATTATGTTAGATCCACTATGGACTGGACTCTCACTATTATGTTAGATCCCCTATGGACTGGACTCTCACTATTATGTTAGATCCACTATGGACTGGACTCTCACTTTTATGTTAGATCCACTATGGACTGGACTCTCACTATTATGTTAGATCCACTATGGACTGGACTCTCACTATTATGTTGGATCCACTATGGACTGGACTCTCACTATTATGTTAGATCCACTATGGTCTGGACTCTCACTATTATGTTAGATCCACTATGGACTGGACTCACACTATTATGTTAGATCCACTATGGACTGGACTCTCACTATTATGTTAGATCCACTATGGACTGGACTCACACTATTATGTTAGATCCACTATGGACTGGACTCTCACTATTATGTTAGATCCACTATGGACTGGACTCACACTATTATGTTAGATCCACTATGGACTGGACTCTCACTATTATGTTAGATTCACTATGGACTGGACTCACACTATTATGTTAGATCCACTATGGACTGGACTCTCACTATTATGTTAGATCCACTATGGACTGGACTCTCACTATTATGTTAGATCCACTATGGACTGGACTCACACTATTATGTTGGATCCACTATGGACTGGACTCTCACTATTATGTTAGATCCACTATGGACTGGACTCTCACTATTATGTTAGATCCACTATGGACTGGACTCTCACTATTATGTTAGATCCACTATGGACTGGACTCACACTATTATGTTAGATCCACTATGGACTGGACTCTCACTATTATGTTAGATCCACTATGGACTGGACTCACACTATTATGTTAGATCCACTATGGACTGGACTCACACTATTATGTTAGATCCACTACGGACTGGACTCTCACTATTATGTTAGATCCACTATGGACTGGACTCTCACTATTATGTTAGATCCACTATGGACTGCACTCTCACTATTATGTTAGATCCACTATGGACTGGACTCACACTATTATGTTAGATCCACTATGGACTGGACTCACACTATTATGTTAGATCCACTATGGACTGGACTCTCACTATTATGTTAGATCCACTATGGACTGGACTCACACTATTATGTTAGATCCACTATGGACTGGACTCACACTATTATGTTAGATCGACTATGGACTGGACTCTCACTATTATGTTAGATCCACTATGGACTGGACTCTCACTATTATGTTAGATCCACTATGGACTGGACTCACACTATTATGTTAGATCCACTATGGACTGGACTCTCACTATTATGTTAGATCCACTATGGACTGGACTCACACTATTATGTTAGATCCACTATGGACTGGACTCACACTATTATGTTGGATCCACTATGGACTGGACTCTCACTATTATGTTAGATCCACTATGGACTGGACTCACACTATTATGTTAGATCCACTATGGACTGGACTCACACTATTATGTTAGATCCACTATGGACTGGACTCACACTATTATGTTAGATCCACTATGGACTGGACTCTCACTATTATGTTAGATCCACTATGGACTGGACTCTTCACTATTATGTTAGAGCCACTATGGACTGGATTTTCACAATATTATGTCAGACCCACTCGACGTCCATTGCATCCGGTCTCCCCTAGAGGGGGGCGGTCACCCACATATGCGGTCCTCTCCAAGGTTTCTCATAGTCATTCACATCGACGTCCCATTGGGGTTGTGAGTTTTTCCTTGCCCTTACATGGGCTCTGTACCGCGGATGTCGTTGTGGCTTGTGCAGCCCTTTGAGACACTTGTGATTTAGGGCTATATAAATAAACATTGATTGATTGATATTCCTTAAGATGTGGGAGAAGCCTGTCAAGACTCGCTAAGTAACACAGTCATTATTTTCATTTATGTTTTCCCAGCCTTCTCGTCCATTTTCATTCTCCGGAGCTCCTCCTCCAACGTGTTGATTTGGTCTAGTAGTTCCTGTTTGTCCTGCTGCACTCTGAGCTTCATCTGCTCCTCCACTTCCAGGACCTTCCTCTCATACCAACGCTCCAACTGAACAGACACCGTCTCAAAGAAACGTTGCGTGACCTAGGGAGTAGGGGGTTATAACACACCCAAAAAGTAAATTGATCAGGATGGGTCATATCTGTTGTTAAATCCATGAGAAAGTAGCATGGCAACTGTCATGATCCGTGGTCCGGATCATGTTTTGTTTAGTTATGTTCTGTTAGTTTTGGACTCCCTTAGGTCCTGTTTTGTGCACTTCGGGGATTTGTTTTGGTTACCATGGGTACTAATTGGTTTCACTTGTCTCTGATTAGTGTTCGGCACGTTCACCTGCTGTTGAGCACTAATCAGAGAGCTATTTATTCACGTTGCTCGCCACACTCGGTCTGGCTTTATTGTTTGCGGCTTTATTCCTGTTCTCGATTCCTGATTTCTGTGCTAAGTTGTTGCCTTAGCTTCCCGTGCGATCGGCACGCTTTTCTTTTGTTTGTTTCCTGTCTTTTGGTATTGTGTATGATTTATGGATTAAATCATGTTCCTACCTTCACGCGTTCGTCTGGAGTTGTCCGTTCTGCATTCCTGGGAGAACGACCCTGCAGTGAGCTGCGACCCCCCCCCCCCCCCCCTCGTGACAGAATGAAGCCAGCCCGAGTGTGGTGAGCAACGTGAATAAATAGCTCTCTGATCAGTGCTCAGCAGCAGGTGAACGTGCCGAACACTAATCAGAGGCAGGTGAAACCAATTAGTACCCATGGTAACCAAAACAAACCCCCGAAGTGCACAAAACAGGAACTAAGGGAGTCCTAAACTAACAGAACATAACCAAACAAAACATGATCCGGACCACGGATCATGACAGCAACACATTTATGGGAAATATTTAACTACCGTATTTTCACGCACCGGATTACAAGGCGCACTGCCGATAATTGGTCTATTTTGTATCTTTTTTCATATATTAGGCGTATCGAATTATAAGGCGCATTAAAGGAGTCATATTATTATCATTTTTTTTCTAAATGTAAAAGACTTCCTTGTGGTCTACATAACATGTAATGGTGGTTCTTTGGTCAAAATGTTGCATAGATGATGTTTTACAGATCATCTTCATGCCGCTTTCTGACAGTCGCTTCCGGATGCGGCGTTTTGTGGGCGGTCTTATTTACGTGGCTCACCTTCGACAGCGTCTTCTCCCCGTCATCTTTGTTGTAGCGGTGTAGCGTGCAAGGACGGGAGTGGAAGAAGTGTCAAAAGATGGCGCTAACTGTTTTAATGACATTCAGACTTTACTTCAATCAATAACGGAGCAGCGTCTCCTCATCCGGAAACAACAACGATGTGCTCCGTGAAAAAACGTCCGACCGGAACTCTCTAATAACTGAAGTTCCTTGGGTGAATAATGTAAACTCACTACACCGGTATGTTTTAGTGCTTTCATGGCGAGTTTACTGACAGATATAAGTAAGAACTTTACACTACTTTATATTAGAAATGGCAACAGCGGAGGATGAATGTCCCATAACAAGAAGATAGAGAAAAACAAGAAGCTTATCGACTACGGAATCGGCACGGACTACAAAGGCGGATGCGCACAATTTTTCAGGACTTATGCCGATCCCAAAATACAG
>NC_084555.2:44210000-44295000 GCF_033978685.3 Nerophis lumbriciformis
CTCTTGTTGTGGGGCTGACTGGCTCGTACATGCACATGCATTCTGCGCTGTTCCTAATACATTTCTAATACAAATTAGCGTACAGTTCAAACTTAACCTGACAGTAGATTCCCTATGGAAGCGATAAAAAATAAAATAACGATGACGGGGAGAAGGCGCTGTCAAAGTAGAAGGACGTAGATAAAACGGCCCACAAAACCGTGCATCCAGATGAGAAGTTTAGGAAGCGGCTTGAAGATGATCAGTAAAACATAATCTATGCACATTTTTGACCAAAGAAACACCATTACATGTTAGTAGACCACAAGGAAATACTTTAAATATAGAATAAAAAAATTAGCTGATTGGATTTTCCATCCATCCATCCATTTTCTACCGCTTGTCCCTTTTGGGGTCGCGGGTTGGTAAAGTGTGCTTGATTGATTCTCTACTTACCAAGTGACCCGTTTTCTTTCATTTGCAAGTACTTGTCACTGCCAGTCAAATCCTGTTGGACTGCGTTCAGACTGCAGGTGGGTGGAAGAATGTTGACATAAGTGGCCAATGAAGAGCTGCTGCCTGCAGATACCACCGACAGCAAGGGGATGGATTGCCGCTCACTGTCCGACTCCGCGGGGGGTGAGGACAGCAACTTGTAGCCCAGGCTTTTGACTTCAACCTGGGCCGTGGGCCGCCTCTTCAACTCCCGCCTTGTTGCCGCCTGCTTGACACAACTTCGATGTTTTTTGTGCGACAAAATCTGTCCAAAAAGAAGACAGACAACATTTATTATGATCAATTTACCAAGTAATCGCATTCTGTGGTCCAAAATGCCCAGAATTTTATTTTTAATTTTTAAATGGAAACAATAGCCGCCATTATGATGTGCAGTGCTGGTTTCAAATTACCGTGAGTCTTGAACTATTGAATATATTTCAATGGTTGGAATCGGCACTTTTGAGTGTATCAGGTTCAAACACCAAACTATCTATTACACAAGACAAGAAGAAGGAATCAGGCAGAGACAGAGTTACATTTTTCTCATGAAAATAGACGTATTGGGCTGTACAGTCCCACGTGCTCCTCTATTTATTCGGGAGGTCCCCAGTTAACATCACTGAGGCTGCTTCTGAAGGGAGGGGTAATGCAAGCAGCCCCAGTAGACACAATACATGATTATTCACAATGGAAATGTGCTGACACTCGTGATTTCGCCCTGTCTCTGTTTTGTCTGCGTTGAGGTACTCGATGTCCGTCCTTGGCTGTCAACAGGCAGGGTTTGGAAACAAACTGCTGACACGAGACAACTCGCAAAGCAAGATTACATGTTGTGTCTTTGCACAGATAGAAAAGTACAACTTCAGCACAATTGATAATAACTATAGCATAAGAGTTGTGTGATAACTTATACATAATTATTCTAACAGAGTGATATACGGGTTATTACGGTAATCTACGTCACTGCAGCTCAGACGAGGCGCCAAGCAGAGTGGGCGGGGTTTGTTTACACAACAGCCGGCCTGAAACGTGGGTGTCAGGGACACAGACGTGGAAGCAGATTTTCACAACAAAATTCTGCAGAAAAGTGATACTATATCAGATTGTGGGTGTTTTTAACCCTTTTTTTTAAATTGTATTTATATTTTTATTAATTATTTTCCAAAAATAACACCAGCCAAAACATATAACAAACAGAGGAAAAACAAAACAACCAATCCTCCCCCCCTCACACAGACATTCACACATCCATTGAGAGAATCTTACATGAACTAGAGAAAATCCAAAATGAAAAGAAATTAAAATAAGAACAAAAACAAAACAAAAAATAGGTAATAATAATAACAATAATTCATACATTAACCATCTAACCCAGGGGTCGGCAACCCAAAATGTTGAAAGAGCCATATTGGACCAAAAATACAAAAACAAATCTGTCTGGAGCCGCAAAAAAATTAAAAGCCATATTACATACAGATAGTGTGTCATGAGATATAAATTGAATTAAGAGGACTTAAAGGAAACTAAATGAGCTCAAATATACCTACAAACGAGGCATTATGATGCAATATGTACATATAGCTAGCCTAAATAGCATGATAGCATCGATTAGCTTGCAGTCATGCAGTGACCAAATATGCCCGATTAGCACTCCACACAAGTCAATAACATCAACAAAACTCACCTTTGTGCATTCATGCACAACGTTAAAAGTTTGGTGGACAAAATGAGACAGAAAAAGAAGTGGCATAAAACACGTCCTAGAAAGTCGGAGAAAGTTATACATGTAAACAAACTATAGTGAGTTCAAGGACCGCCAAAATTAGTAGGACAAAACGGCGCTCGCCAAATACTCGAATCAGTGAAGCATGTTTAATATAAACAGTGGGATTTATAACAATTAGGGAGGTTTGTGTCATGTTTGGCCTCCTACAGAAACCATATTAAAACAAAAAATAAATTATTTCCCCTCATCTTTTTCCATTTTTCATACATCTTTAGAAAAGCTCCAGGGAGCCACTAGGGCGGCGCTAAAGAGCCGCATGCGGCTCTAGAGCCGCGGGTTGCCGACCCCTGATCTAACCAAACCAGTCTATTGACTTTTGTTTTTAACCCTTTGCGTTGATATTTCACCGTGTTTGTTGCATTTTTGTTGTGTTTTGTTTGATTGTAAAACGTTTCGATCGAGAAGGGGGTCTGAGAAGTAAAAGAGGAGCGAGACGTGTGTATGTTGTTACTATTCAGTGTTTTATCGTTCATAGTTAATATTGTAAATTCCACAGTCTTTGTTTGCATGTACATTCTACATTGGGGCGGTATAGCTCGGTTGGTAGAGTGGCCGTGCCAGCAACTTGAGGGTTGCAGGTTCGATCCCCGCTTCCGCCATCCTAGTCACTGCCGTTGTGTCCTTGGGCAAGACACTTTACCCACCTGCTCCCAGTGCCACCCACACTGGTTTCAATGTAACTTAGATATTGGGTTTCACAATGTAAAGCGCTTTGAGTCACTTGAGAAAAAGCGCTATATAAATGTAATTCACAATTCACAATTCACAATTCTGGGTGTCCCATTCAGAAAAAATATAAAATTACATTCAGTTTTTTGAAGTGGTCTGTCATTACGTTTTAGCATTCGATCAGACATTTTTGTGAATTTTTGTATTAGTGTTCCTGAAAAAAGGTAGCACACATACTCTACAGCAGATTTGTATATGTTTTTTATATATATATATATAAGCGTATATATATGTGTATATATATGTGTGTATATATATATATATATATGTATATGTGATTTTTTTCCCCACACATACATATATGTATATATATGTGGGTGTGTGTGTGTGTGTGTGTGTGTGTGTGTGTGTGTGTGTGTGTGTGTGTGTGTGTGTGTGTGTATGTATACATGTGTGTATAGTCAAAATAATTGCCCAGGCCTGATGTAAAGGGATGTTTGTATATGCACTTGAGAAACTAAAGGTTTCCCAAGCCTTGGGCTTCGGCCATAACTAATTTTTGGCATTATCTAAACATGATATGTACGCTCACGGTCCCCCATCTCACCTGCATGTCACGCTTAATGGCCCTACTGTATTACCTGTCCACAATGATGGACCACTGTTCAACTGAACTGACTGTTTTCTTGTCCCCAGGAATGTATGCTTTACATAATCTGGAAAAAACATGTTTTTTCATAGTACAGTAGATACTACACCAGCATAAAGAAGTGGAAGCACACCTGATGTTTGTTCCTAAGGTCCATTTCACACAGCTTGTTGTCAACCTTCTGCATCCTAAACATTTGCAGTCTCATCTCTTCTTGAGTGGCTTTAACTTGCTGCTCCAGCTTCTTTATCAAAGGCCTGCAGTGACAGCCTCCACTCGGTGCCTGAACACAACAAATCGTTTGAAATAAAACTGAGCTTTTCTTACGATATGTTGACGCGTCATCTTTTCAAATTGTCTGATCATTTCTAACCTGTTGAACGATTCCGTCCTTGTCACGGTATACTGTGTAAGAAATGTTTCTGTAGTTAGTCCATAGCTTGTCTTCAATGACTGGATTCTTCTTCAAGTGGAGAGGCTGCAAATACAAACAACATTAGATCAACTTTATGGAAAGCTGAACCACAACATAAACAACACATTAGTCTGATATTGATACACAGCAATCATTGTGTTCAACGTGTAACTCATTGTTGTTTTAACTTTTATAGTTCATAATCTTTATTCTATCATCTATTTTCCAGAATCTATATTCTACAAACCCCGTTTCCATATGAGTTGGGAAATTGTGTTAGATATAAATATAAACGGAATACAATGATTTGCAAATCATTTTCAACACATATTCAGTTGAATATGCTACAAAGACAACATATTTGATGTTCAAACTGATAAACATTTTTTTTTGCAAACAATCATTAACTTTAGAATTTGATGCCAGCAACACATGACAAAGAAGTTGGGAAAGCTGGCAATAAATACTGATAAAGTTGAGGAATGCTCATCAAACACTTATTTGGAACATCCCACAGGTGAACAGGCTAATTGGGAACAGGTGGGTGCCATGATTGGGTATAAAAGTAGATTCCATGAAATGCTCAGTCATTCACAAACAAGGATGGGGCGAGGGTCACCACTTTGTCCACAAATGCGTGAGCAAATTGTTGAACAGTTTAAGAAAAACCTTTCTCAACCAGCTATTGCAAGGAATTTAGGGATTTCACCATCTACGGTCTGTAATATCATCAAAGGGTTCAGAGCATCTGGAGAAATCACTGCACGTAAGCAACTAAGCCCGTGACCTTCGATCCCTCAGGCTGTACTGCATCAACAAGCGACATCAGTGTGTAAATGATATCACCACATGGGCTCAGGAACACTTCAGAAACCCAATTTCAGTGACTACAGTTGGTCGCTACATCTGTAAGTGCAAGTTAAAACTCTCATATGCAAGGCGAAAACCGTTTATCAACAGCACCCAGAAACGCCGTCGGCTTCGCTGGGCCTGAGCTCATCTAAGATGGACTGATACAAAGTGGAAAAGTGTTCTGTGGTCTGACGAGTCCACATTTCAAATTGTTTTTGGAAACTGTGGACGTCGTGTCCTCCGGAACAAAGAGGAAAAGAACCATCCGGATTGTTATAGGCGCAAAGTTGAAAAGCCAGCATCTGTGATAGTATGGGGGTGTATTAGTGCCCAAGACATGGGTAACGTACACATCTGTGAAGGCACTATTAATGCTGAAAGGTACATACAGGTTTTGGAGCAACATATGTTGCCATCCAAGCAACGTTACCATGGACGCCCCTGCTTATTTCAGCAAGACAATGCCAAACCACGTGTTACATCAACGTGGCTTCATAGTAAAAGAGTGCGGGTACTAGACTGGCCTGCCTGTAGTCCAGACCTGTCTCCCATTGAAAATGTGTGGCGCATTACGAAGCCTAAAATACCACAACGGAGACCCCCGGACTGTTGAACAACTTAAGCTGTACATCAAGCAAGAAAGGGAAAGTATTCCACCTGAGAAGCTTAAAAAATGTGTCTCCTCAGTTCCCAAAAGTTTACTGAGTGGTGTTAAAAGGAAAGGCCATGTAACACAGTGGTGAACATGCCCTTTCCCAACTAATTTGGCACATGTTGCAGCCATGAAATTCTAAGATAATTATTATTTGCAAAAAAAAAAAAAAAAAGTTTATGAGTTTGAACATCAAATATCTTGTCTTTGTAGTGCATTCAATTGAATATGGGTTGAAAAGGATTTGCAAATCATTGTATTCCGTTTATATTTACATCTAACACAATTTCCCAACTCATATGGAAACGGGGTTTGTATAACCTATATTATATCATCTATATAATATCATCTCTATTGTATTTAACAATCTATATTCTGTCATCTACATTATATCATCTATATGAACACCCCCAAGAGGCAGTTGGCATGCTGACTGCAGGAGTGTCCACCAGAGCTGTTGCCCGTGAATTGGAATGTTAATTTCTCTACCATAAGCCATCTCCAAAGGCGTTTCAGAGAATGTGGCAGTACATCCAACCGGCCTCACAACCGCAGACCACGTGTAACCACACCAGCTCAGGACCTCCACATCCAGCAGGTACACATCTATGATCGTCTGACACCAGCCACCCGGACAGCTGCTGCAACAATTGGTTTGCATAACCAAATAATTTTTGCACAAACTGCGAGAAACTTTCTCAGGGAAGCTCATCTGCATGCTCTTCGTCCTCATAACCGACTCCAGTGGTGCAAATGCTCACGATCGATGGCGTCTGGCACGTTGGAGAGGTGTTCTCTTCACGAATGAATCCCAGTTTTCACTGTTCAGGGCAAATGACAATCACCGTATGTGGCGTCGTGTGGGAGAGCGGTTTTGCTGATGTCAACGTTGTGAGCCGAGAGGCCCATGGTGGGGGTGGGGTTATGGTATGGCGTAAGGCGTATGTTATGGACAATTTCTAATTCAGTGTTAATATTTGAGTGTAGTAGAAAAGCTGGGTCCTGAGGTCAAATAGGTTAAGAACCCTTCTGTTATAAATATTTCTGGTTCCTACATTATATATCAATCGAGATCAATACAGTCTGCAGGGATACAGTCCGTAAGCATGCATGATTGTATTTCTCAACCCAATGGGATGCCTTTGAAAAACCTTGGAGGGGACCGCAGATGTGGCAACCGGTGCAATGAACGTCAAGTGGATCTAGCATAATATTATGAGAGTCCAGTCCATAGTGGATCTAACATAATAGTGAGAGTCCAGTCCATAGTGGATCTAACATAATAGTGAGAGTCCAGTCCATAGTGGATCTAACATAATAGTGAGAGTCCAGTCCATAGTGGATCTAACATAGTAGTGAGAGTCCAGTCCATAGTGGATCTAACGTAATAGTGAGAGTCCAGTCCATAGTGGATCTAACATAATAGTGAGAGTCCAGTCCATAATGGATGTAACATAATATTGTGAGAGTCCAGTCCATAGTGGATCTAACATAATAGTGTGAGAGTCCAGTCCATAGTTGATCTAACATAATAGTGAGAGTCCTGTCCATAGTGGATTTAACGTAATAGTGAGAGTCCAGTCCGTAGTGGATCTAACGTAATAGTGAGAGTCCAGTCCATAGTGGATCTAACATAATAGTGTGAGAGTCCAGTCCATAGTGGATCTAACATAATAGTGTGAGAGTCCAGTCCATAGTGAATCTAACATAATAGTGAGAGTCCAGTCCATAGTGGATCTAACGTAATAGTGAAAGTCCAGTCCATAGTTGATCTAACATAATAGTGAGAGTCCAGTCCATAGTGGATCTAATGTAATAGTGAGAGTCCAGTCCGTAGTGGATCTAACGTAATAGTGAGAGTCCAGTCCATAGTGGATCTAACATAATAGTGTGAGAGTCCAGTCCATAGTGGATCTAACATAATAGTGAGAGTCCAGTCCATAGTGGATCTAACATAATAGTGAGAGTCCAGTCCATAGTGGGTCTAACGTAATAGTGAGAGTCCAGTCCAGTCCTTTCAAAATAAAAGCAGCACAGTTGTATTGCACGCACAACATAGATGTTTTTTAAAATGTATTTTGTAATTTGTGATTGCTGCTGTTCACATTCACTCACAATCACGCACGCGCATACGTCCACACGGAAGTAATACAAATAACGCTTTTCAAAACAAAAGCAGCACCGTTGTTTTGCACACTCGACATAGATACTTTTTAGAATGTATTTTGTAATTTAAAATTGGCCTCACGCGGGCCGGACAGGGACGCACAAAGGGCCGGATGTCCAGGTCTGGTCTATGGTGTATAATCTATGAGGTATGTTCTGGAGTTGTCCCACCTTCTCGTTGCCTCTTTCAGGGTTGATGATGTTCCATGATGTCACATAGTTTTCTACATGAGCTTCCTTCAATGTTTTCATCTCTGTGGGGTCACTGCTGGATGTTTCCACCAATGAAGAGCTTTCTTTCTAGAAGGACAAAAAGGAAACAAGACTTTCGACAAGTTTCCACAATCAAATTAAGCTGTCCTTTGGAACGCTGATGTTACTTTTGTGGCGACTGGAACTGTCCTGAGCTTAGCTGTGAATACTCGTCTGTCCTTCCTTCCTTGCAGGTGCTTTTGTACCTGAGGACAATAACAAAATATAATCATAAAGTACTTATTACAAGGATATTTTAATATGTAAATCTCATCAAATTGTTCACAAAGGGACCATAAGAAATACTGGCAGTGTACCTAAATCAGACCTTAATCTTTTTCACTTTTCCACTTCCGATATAATACCAATATTGGAGCATTGACTATAGGCCGATACTTGTATTGATTTGCTACGATATCAGCAGGAATAATACCTACTTTTGTAATTTTGCAGTGTGCAATGTTTGAGAAGGTTTGGTAAAGTGAAATCAATCAAACACAGAACAATGGTAGGTATGAAAAACACTAACCTGTTTATTATTAACTCTCTCCCAGCAGGCACAAGACATTGATACAACATTGATTAGATATACATGTTCTTTAAAACTGACTCTGAAACAACATTGCAAAATTTTAGATGAGCTCCGGCCCAGCAAAACCGGTGGCGTTTCTGGGTGTTGTTGATAAATGGCTTTCGCTTTGCATAGTAGAGTTTTAACTTGCACTTACAAATGTAGCGACGAACTGTAGTTACCGACAGTGGTTTTCGGAAGTGTTCCTGAGCCCATGTGGTGATATCCTTTACACGCTGATGTCATTTTTTTGATGCAGTACTCCCTGAGGGATCGACGGTCACGAGAATTCAATGTTGGTTTTCGGCCTTGCCGCTTACGCGCAGTGGTTTCTCCAGATTCTCTGAACTTTTTGGTGACATTACGGACCGTAAATGGTAAAATCCCCAAATTCCTTGCAATAGCTCGTTGAGAAATGTTGTTCTTAAACTGTTGGACAATTTGCTCACGCATTTGTTCACAAAGTGGTGACCCTCGCCCCATCCTTGTTTGTGAATAACTGAGCATTTCATTCCCAATTAGCCTGTTCACCTGTGGGACGTTCCAAATAAGTGTTTGATGAGCATTCCTCAATTTTCTCAGTGTTTTTTGCCACTTGTGCCAGCTTTTTTGAAACATGTTGCAGGCCTTAAATTCCAAATGAGCTAATATTTGCAAAAAATAAAAAAGTTTACTAGTTCGAACGTTAAGTATCTTGTCTTTGCAGTCTATTCAATTGAATATAGGTTGAAAATGATTTGCAAATCATTGTATTCTGTTTTGATTTACCATTTACACAACGTGCCAACTTCACTGCTTTTGGGGTTTGTAATTTGAGAAAATGTTGACGTCCAACGTTGGATCCACTTTGTTGGTTCGGAAATTACCAAATTTCAACGGTCAAATCAACGTCATAACCTGACATTGAATAAATGTCGTCAAAAAGCATGTTGTTCCAACGTTAGGTTTGAGTTGCTTAACGTCGGAACCTAATTCAACAAGTCCTCAACGTTGTTTTAATGTCTTGTGCCTGCTGGTTCCGGAATGGACTTATGCTGTCTTTACGTTGAAGTGGAGTAGTAATTGCTTTTGTGGCGACATCCAGTGGCCACAATAATTCATGAAGTTAAGTTGAATGATGCGGACATATTTAATACTGGATACTTTCTAATTCTGCCTTGGAGACTTTGTATGTGTAAGTAATATGTAACTATAATTATTTGAAACTTGTTTGTATTGACAAATGTGCTGTTTTAGACTACACTATTGTTCAGTGAAGGACTTTTACGTATGTCTAGCTTGTGTGCTATTGTGTGCTTAGCTGTTGTGTAGCTGCAAGCTCCCAATAGCCGGTAACATACCTGTTGAACTCTGAGTGTAAACATAACTTGGCCCTAGGGAAATGAACCATTAACTGAAAATCGCAAGAAGAAGTTTTTGGGGATGGGGAGATTCTGGGGAAGTTATGTGATAAACAGGAGGGAAATGTCAGAATTATTGTATTTAAGTTATCACAAATCTTTGTGTTTCAATGAGTTCCTGGCGAGCAGACAAAAGACAAAACTGTTTTGTAACCAAAGGCGACGGCTGTTTACGACCCCCCTTCCTTTAGAAACAGCTGTTGCCATCTAATCAGGGAAAGTCCAAATAAAATAGGAGGCGTACAATCTTTCGTCAGAGCGTGGTGGAAGACTGTACAAGAGTACAGCCCAGACGTTTCTCCTCAATTGAGCCAAATTTTATTATGTCTCTGTTTAATTCCTTGCTTCTTTGTCTGTTTAATAGATGTCATCAGTGTTTGAACCTGACAATAACATGTTAGCCTTTTGTAAATGACTTGACGAAAATAGAAGAAGAGACCAACCTTGTGTGCTTTTTGGAGGACATTCAGATGTTAACTGGCTGTCCAGAAGTAATATACATTACTTTTATCGCATAGTTTACATGCAAGCACATATAATCTTTTTTTTTTTTTTTTTTTACTGATATAGGACCAATAGCAATATCAGATTGGGACATCCCTAGTTGAAATAGAGTGCATGCAAAATGTGATTACAGTACAAACCTGAGGCTCTCTGGCCAACAAAAGTGCAACATGTTTGTGGTTGTTGTCTCTGGCTTTGTCCAACGCTGTCTTCCCCTCCTGGAAGGACAAAAGAGAAAATACATGAATATCACATGTTGTAAATTATTTATATTATTAAACATATAGATTATTAATATATTAATATTTTGTGTAACTGCAAATTGTTTTTTTTAAGCAAATTGAGGTGTAACAGTACACATGTAATTAATGGGATTATTAGCAGAGATGGAAACAGGACAAGAAGTACCATTATTACTGTGTTTTAACTAGTTTGCAGTATTTTCACAAAAGCAGAGTAGTTTTATGTTTTTATTTTTGTTATTGTACTCCAAATGAACCCGATCGTGCCTCCTAATACCAAGGAACGTGTCAAATCGTCATTACGGGGCAAGTACAAAAACGTATTATGTACAAAACCCAAAACCAGAGAAGTTGGCATGTTGTGTAAATGGTAAATAAAAATAGAATACAATGATTTGCAAATCCTTTTCAACTTATATTCAATTGAATAGACTGCAAAGACAAGGTATTTAACGTTCTAATTGAGAAACTCAATTTTTTTTTGCAAATAATCATTAACTTAGAATTTATTGGCAGCAACACATTGCAAAAAAAGTTGGCACAGGGGCATTTTTACCACTGTGTTATATGGCCTTTCCTTTTAACAACACTCAGTAAACGTTTGGGAACTGAGGAGACACATTTTTGAAGCTTTTCAGGTGGAATTCTTTCCCATTCTTGCTTGATGTACAGCTTAAGTTGTTCAACAATTCTGGGGTCTCCGTTGTGGTATTTTAGGCTTCATAATGCACTACACATTTTCAATGGGAGACAGGTCTGGACTACAGGCAGGCCAGTCTAGTACCCACACTATTTTACTACGAAGCCACGCTGTTGTAACACGTGCAGAATGTGGCTTGGCATTGTCTTGCTAAAATAAGCAGGGGCGTCCATGAAAAAGACATTGCTTGGATGGCAACATATGTTGCTCCAAAACCTTCACAGATGTGTAAGTTACCCATGACTGAGCATTTCATGGAAGCTTCTTTTATACCCAAGCATGGTACCCACCTGTTCCCAATTAGCCTGTTCACCTGTGGGATGTTCCAAATAAGTGTTTGATGAGCATTCCTCAATGTTCTCAGTCTTTTTTGCCACTTGTGCCAGCTTTTTTGAAACATGTTGCAAGCATCAAATTCCAAATGAGCTAATATTTGCAAAAAATAACTAAGTTTACCAGTTGGAACATTAAATATCTTGTCTTTGCAGTCTATTCAATTGAATATAAGTTGAAAAGGATTTGCAAATCATTGTATTCTGTTTGTATTTACCATTTACAAAAAGCGCCAACTTCCCTGGTTTTGGGCTTTGTATAATATTGTCACATTCTTGAAATGCATTTTAGAAGTATTTACGTTGTTTGTGATGTTTCTAGCTGAGCCGGAGTGCAATAAAAGTTGAACTGTCTTCTTATGGTTGAGAGCAGCAGCCACATGTAGCGCCGTGTCACCTTTCTGCAGGAAATAAACAACAGTTGATTAAAATATAAAAAAATCATGACTTTCCATTTTCATTATATGTTCATATAGATGATTTCCACCTGGGTACTGATGGAAAGAGAGCAGGCTGTTTTTTTTAGAATGGTTCTAATGTGGTCCTGCAGAGTCACGACAGTGTGACCTGTTGTGCCGTGTGATTGTATTAGTTCATGTAAATGAAGTCGTTTGAGCACACAGTCATTCTTGGTTATAACACGAGGACCCGGAACACTTTGATAAATAAGGTGAGAAACACAATTGAATTCAAGTAAAGTTAATTTATACATTTTAGTCGTCATTTATTAAGTATTTCCTGCATGTCTCCCTAAGCGCTTGTTTCCCTCACCTGTACCTGATTGGCAGTCTGGCACACCTGGTGGCAATTGCCAATCAGGCTCTTATTTATACCTGCCTCTCCCTCCAGTCAGTGCTGGAGTATTGTTTCTGTATGCTGTGGACTGCTTGCTGTCTCCAGTCTTCCCTGGTTCCTCTTCTCTTGTTAGCTGTTTCGTGTATGCTGTGAGCTATTTATTCCTGCTCATGTTTGCTGTTTCCTGTCTCCTGGTTCCTGGTTTGTGTTTTACCTGCATTTTTTGGACATTAAAACCATGTTTTCCTGCACCAAGCCTGCCATCTGTGCATCTTGGGGTTTGTCACCACCATACTTGCCAACCCTCCCGAATTTTCCGGGAGAGTCCCGAATTTCAGTGCCTCTCCCGAAAATCTCCCGGGACAACCATTGTCCCGAATTTCTCCCGATTTCCAGGCACGCCCCCTCCAGGTCCGTGCGGACCTGAGTGAGGACAGCCTGTCGTCACGTCGGCTTGGCCAACCGAAAAGTAACCACAGAACACTAATACCGTATAAAGTTCAGTGGTTACTTTTTGGTTGGCCAATGGTTTACGTTGTATTGCGCACCCTGACGGCAAGTGTGGGAGTCGGTTCTGAAGTATGAAGTAAAGAGACGTAACTTCATCACCTCGCCTGGTTATTGACTCCAACACAGAATATTACACTGCCCGTACCTACGCTCCTTCAAAGGCTGTGCTACTGGCTGCAAAGCATTGCACTTTCAAATACAACAATGAGTAGAGAGGAGTGTTATGTGTGTGTATATGTGTAAATAAATGAACACTGAAATTCAAGTATTTATTTTATTTATATGTATATATATAATAAAATACATATATATATATATAGCTAGAATTCACTGAAAGTCAAGTATATATATATATATATATATATATATATATATATATATATATATATAGATAGATAGATAGATATATATATATCAGTGACGTGCGGTGAGGTTGATGGTTGGTGAGGCACTGACTTCATCACAGTCAGATTTACAAACATATGAACCCTAAAGAGTATCTTATTCACCATTTGATTGGCAGCAGTTAACGGGTTATGTTTAAAAGCTCATACCAGCATTCTTCCCTGCTTGGCACTCAGCATCAAGGCTTGGAATTGGGGGTTATTAAATCACCAAAAATTATTCCCGGGCGCGGTGCCGCTGCTGCCCACTGCTCCCCTCACCTCCCAGGGGGCGATCAAGGGGATGGGTCAAATGCAGAGGACAAATTTCATTACACCTAGTGTGTGTGTGACAATCATTGGTACTGTAACTTAACTTTAACTTTACACATACAAACTGTAGCACACAAAAAAGCACATTTAATAAAAAAAAAGTTATTATGGTCTTACCTTTACTTATAAAATAAATCCATGAGCCGCTATTGTGCTGGATTAATGCAATCCCTGACGAGAGTGTTATATCAACTAAAGCCCTCACTTAAACTTTCCACGTGCAAGATTGAATCTATTTAAAAAAGTGTAACCGAGGGTTTATAAATGTCGCCTATACTGTATGAAACTACAAAATAACAAACACGGAGGCTCCAGTTGACACGAGGACCACTTTATTTACCGTCTTTCAAAAATTTCCGCTCCACTCCAACGTGTCGTCACTTCCGCTCTTAGCGCCTTCAAAATAAGAGCTCAAGGAATATACTGTATAACAGCGCATAACAGGAACTTAACATCACAAAGAGGAAAGCCCATAAAAATAGGTTACAAAAGTTATTTAATAAGAAGCCAAAAAGTGCAAAAACAATAATGTTCGTGTTGGAGGAGTTGTGAATTAGGTACACCTGCAGTCTGCAGGTGTACCTAATGTTGTGTCCCTGCAGTCATTCACAACTCCTCCAACACGAACATTATTGTTTTTGCACTTTTTGGTTTCTTATGAAATAACTTTTTTAAATAGATTCAATCTTGCACGTGGAAAGTTTAAGTGTGGGCTTTAGTTGATATAACACTCCCGTCAGGGGTTGCCGTGCATTCTACGGCGGGGGTGCAGGAGGCGAGCCTCAGCCAGTGCGTCTTTTGCAGCCGTTTTATGATCGCTCAGCACAAGAAATACTTTACACACATACAGTTGTTGACAAAATACACTGTACATTATATACCTCAGCTAACTAAACTATGGAAATGTATAATATAGTTCATATAGCAATACAGTCTCACTGCACAGCAGACCAGCAGTTAGCCGAGTCCGCAATCCATGGTGAGGCACAACGCAGTGACGTGCCTCAACTGGCTGCTGTTCACCGCACCGTCTCTTCTCAGTATTTGAACGGCAAATGTGAAAATTCAGCGATTTTAAATAAAAATAATCTAAAACGGGTGAAGTTAAATGGAAAATAACTTTATAGTATAATCACTGGATACATATAACAATTTAATTTAAAAAATATATTTTTACATTTTTTTTCTTTCCATGATGGCAGGTGAGGCCCCACCTCACCTGCCTCTAGTGACTGCACGTCACTGATATATATACACAGTATATAAGAAATACCCGACCTGGCCCACCTCGACCCCCCCGACCCCCACCCCAAATCTCCCGAATATGGAAGTCTCAAGGTTGGCATGTATGGTCACCACCAATTCCTGACAATATGCAGTAACATATTGTGTCATTTTCCCTTCCATTATTTTGTCAAAATTATTAAGGACAAGTGGTAGAAAATGGATTATTAATATACTTGTTCATTTACTGTTAATATCTGGTTATTTTCTATTTTAGTTACAGGATCATACATTGGTCATATTCAAAGAGGGCTGTGGTGGACCGGTACTTTTTAGAGGTGGTATAGTACCGAATAGGATTCATTAGTATCGCGGTACTATACGCATACCGTACAACCCTAGGTGCACATTTTCTAAGTATTTGCAATGATATAGCAAACAAAGGAGATATGTATTGGTGTGTTTACTGTGTATTAGTGAAAACAACTTTTCCTAATGCACCATTTGTTTTAAACATCCATCCATCCATCCATTTTGTACCGCTTATCCCTTTCGGAGTCTCGGGGGGTGCTGGAGCCTATCTCAGCTACAATCAGGCGGAAGGCGGGGTACACCCTGGACAAGTCGCCACCGCATAGCAGGGCCAACACAGATAGACAGACAACATTCACACACTAGGGCCAATTTAGTGTTGCCAATCAACCTATCCCCAGGTGCATGTCTTTGGAGGTGGGAGGAAGCCGGAGTACCCGGAGAGAACCCACGCAGTCACGGGGAGAACATGCAAACAAACAGGCTTCTTTACCTCTTCAGATGGCAGTGTTGATCTCTTTTTTTGGTACAATGTCATCAGCTGTGGTGATATGACTGACATCTTCCTGCTGTTCTTGGTCTTCACTGATGTTAAGTAGCTTACATGAGTTGGCTGCCCATTTAGCAAAGGCATTATTTAGCTGTGCTACTTTTGTTGCCAATATTGACGCAGGTAAACTCCACCAGCGTTGAAGTTGTTTGTCATTCTCCACTTCGTCAAGTTGGTATCAATGTGGCATTTATGCTAGCGGCGTCTTCACATATGTGCTTTGTTTTAAGATGCTCTTTTAACCTTGTTGAGCGCCGATAATAAGAAAATATGTCACAACAAATGAACTCAGTTTTATCTAAAGTTAGATTGTTGCTGTACTTTTGACCATATTGTTGTTGTGTTACTCTTGTGTGATGCTTCATTAGAAGGTTTTTCTTCAATTTCAATGTCCAATTCTTTCACGACTGTATTATAAACCGGCAGTTAGAGCGATCACTCCTTCTTTACATTGAAACTTAGCTTCTGCAGCAGGCGGCTGCATTCAATCGGCTCAATCAGCACTCTACACACCTGTCGCTGATGAGCTTCCTTGCATTCTTAAGCCAGTGCAAACCTGCATTCCGGGCCAGAACATAGAGATCTGTTCCCGTACAGCAGGGGTCACCAACCTTTTTGAAACCAAGAGCTACTTCTTGGGTATTGATTAATGTGAAGGGCTACCAGTTTGATACACACTTAAATAAATTGCCAGAAATAGCCAATTTGCTCAATTTACCTTAAACTCTATGTTATTATTAATAATTAATTATATTTATCTTTGTGGAAATCTTAATGATTTCTCACAATAAATATATATAGAAACAGATAAATATCAATATGCAACACTTTATTTTTATATTTTCTCTAAGTGCACATTTTTCAAATTGAACATTTTCAAATGATCACTTCTAAGACAGTCTTGTGTAATCACAATATCCCATTTTAACTAGCTAGCCACTAACATTTTTTAACAAATCATGAATTACTTTGCACCATGTTTGTACAAATAATAACTCATGTAAAATACAAAAGTCAACTCTCAAATTTTTTAATAAATCATGTCACACTTTGAACTGGACACCAAATCTGTTTTCTGTTTCTTTGTCAGTTAGTGAAGACCAAGTCTTTAAAATATTTTCTTGGAATTTCAAATTCTATTTGAGTTTTGTCTCTCTTAGAATTCAAAATGTCGAGCAAAGCGAGCCCAGCTTGTTAGTAAATAAATAACATAAAAAAAAATAGAGGCAGCTCACTGATAAGTGCTGCTATTTGAGCTATTTTTAGAACAGGCCAGCGGGCTACTCATCTGGTCCTTACGGGCTACCTGGTGCCCGCGGGCACCACGTTGGTGACCCCTGCCGTACAGTAAGCCAACAAACCCTAGTTCTAAGCACTCTCTATCTCTCTCTGTGTTTTCTCCCCCTCCGTGTTCATTTGTCTGGTCATCCACCAGCATTCCTCCGTTCCCGCGTCACGAGCTGTGTGTCTCGTTTCCCCGTAATCCCTCTGGTTCCCTGGCTGCTTCTTGGATCTCGACATCCCGCTTGGACACGAACCTTCGACGCCTCTCTCCTGCCCTTGACCTCACGCCTGCTCACGGACCCCCGAGCCTGCCTTGCCCCTCTTGGACTTCCGCCTCTCGCTCAACACTCCTGCTAACACTCCTCAGTTAATTTCCACGCATAGTCGCACACATATATAGTTTGGATTAATTACACAACTAATTTCCCTTGTAAATATATAATAAATGGAACTGAAACGATGTGCCTGCTGTCTGTGCCGTCTTCTTCCTCTGTACACGGGGCGGTATAGCTCGGTTGGTAGAGTGGCCGTGCCAGCAACTTGAGGGTTCCAGGTTCGATTCCCACTTCCGCCATCCTAGTCACTGCCGTTGTGTCCTTGGGCAAGACACTTTACCCACCTGGTGCCACCCACACTGGTTTAAATGTAACTTAGATATTGGGTTTCACTATGTAAAGCGCTTTGAGTCACTAGAGAAAAAGCGCTATATAAATATACTTCACTTCACACGTAACAGTGTCACTTGTATCATCACAATGACGGTGACAGAAGTGAAGGCATACAGTATGTGTACAGTATAATGCAAGGCATGGTGGTTTACAGAAAGCTTTAGAAAGAACATCCTCTACCTGGTTCCTCTGGTCGACAGAGCACAAGGAGCTGAGCAGCATTCTCACGAGCGTCACGTTGTTGTAGCGAGCAGCCACGTGCAAACAAGTGTCGCCCTCCTGCAAAAATGTCACAACTGTAAATATCTTGCAATATTGCTTGCTGGAGTATAAACATCAGACTCACATTGTTCTTGCTGTCCGCTTTGGCGCCACCGACAAGCAGAAGGCGAGCAGTCTGAGCGTGAGCGTTCTGACTGGCCAGATGAAGAGCCGTGTGTCCCGCCTGCAGCAACATAAACTACAAAGTCACTACACACACTTTGTTGGAGCAAACATCCTTTTTAAGAAACGATTCACCTTAAATCGGGGGTCTGCAACCTGCTGCTCTAGAGCCGAATGCGACTCTTTAGCACCGCCCTAGTGGCTCCCTGGGGCTTTTTCAAAAATGTATAAAAATAGAAAAAATATATTTTTGTTTTCAAAGGGTTTCTTTAGGAGGACAACATGACACAAACCTCCCTAATTGTTAGAAATCCCACTGTTTATATTAAACATGCTTCTCTGATGAGAGTATTTGGTGAGCACCGTTTTGTCCTACTAATTTTGGCGGTCCTTGAACTCACCGTAGTTTGTTTACATGTACAACTTTCTCCGATGCTGCCACAGAAAGACGTGTTTTATGCCACTCCTTCTTTGTCTCATTTTGTCCACCAATCTTTTTATGCTGTGCGTAAAGGCACAAAGGTGAACTTTGTTGATGTTATTGACTTGTGTGGAGTGCTTATCAAGCATATTTGGTCAACGTATGACTGCAAGCTAATCAATGCTAATCAATGTGTATGATTGTTGTATATGTATAGTCTGTACTCTTAAACTGGTCACACAAAATGGTTAATGGTTGATGGTTGATTATATGACCGAAATAAACTTATTTCATTCATTCATTCATTCATGCTAACATGCTATTTAGGCTAGCTGTATGTACGTATTGCATCACAATGCCTCACTTGTACGTATATTTGTGCTCATTTAATTTCTATCTGCATTTCTCATAACATATTATATGTATGTAATATTGGCTGCATTCACGATAATGGTTTGTGTGCCATTATAGACCACAGCAAACGTAACCCGGCTTGCAAAGATTGTGTTATATCCATTAAAAGACTTGGACACACACATCTATACCTTTGGCCATTCTAAGCCAGTAATTTCCAGGAGTTAACTCACCCTCTGAGAAGCCTCTGTTTTACTCATCTTTTCCAATGTTGAATAAATATTGCATTTCAACATTTTTGTCAACAAAGATTTGTGTCAGCCTGTGACACACAGTCATTTTGATAGTAGGCTAATATAGACACTTATATCATGTGTTGACTTCATTATATTACGTATAGAAAGCTATTAATTTTTTGCGGCTCCAGACAGATTTGTATTTATTTTTTTGGGTCCAATATGGCTCTTTCAACATATTGGGTTGCCGAACCCTGCCCTAAACTATAAAATAATGTCTTGCATTATAGTAATATATCTTAAATCTATTGCATTGCATTATAATATTATACTCTGTATTATTTTATATTATTTTAAATAATGTCATTATATTATAATGACATGATATATATTATGGGGCGGTATAGCTCGGTTGGTAGAGTGGCCGTGCCAGCAACTTGAGGGTTCCAGGTTCGATCCCAGCTTCTGCCATCCTAGTCACTGCCGTTGTGTCCTTGGGCAAGACACTTTACCCACCTGGTCCCAGTGCCACCCACACTGGTTTAAATGTAACTTAGATATTGGGTTTCACTATGTAAAAGCGCTTTGAGTCACTAGAGAAAAGCGCTACATAAATATAATTCACTTCACACTTCACTTATAATATTTTGCATTATATTATAAATAGAATCATATATAATATTGTTATCCTACATGGTATTATGCTATTTTACATAACAAGACAGCAGCAGTAGCAATAGCAGCTAATTCAACTCACTGAAACCTGCAAACCCAACAACACCCATTCAAAGCATGCAGCTTCGTGCCAACCCAGAACATGTGTCCTTCTCAGTACAGGCGTCACAAGATGTCATACGGTAATGACAATGAATGTGGAAGGCCTCACCAAAGCCAAGCTATCCATCATCGAGCACCTACTACAAACCCACAAACCCAATGTAGGAGGCATGTCTATCATTAAAGGGGAACATTATCACCAGACCTATGTAAGCGTCAATATATACCTTGATGTTGCAGAAAAAAGACCATATATTTTTTTAACCGATTTCCAAACTCTAAATGGGTGAATTTTGGCGAATTAAACGCCTTTCTATTATTCGCTCTCGGAGCGATGACGTCACAACGTGACGTCACATCGGGAAGCAATCCGCCATTTTCTCAAACACTGAGTCAAATCAGCTCTGTTATTTTCCGTTTTTTTCGACTGTTTTCCGTACCTTGGAGACATCATGCCTCGTCGGTGTGTTGTCGGAGGGTGTAACAACACGAACAGGGACGGATTCAAGTTGCACCAGTGGCCCAAAGATGCGAAAGTGGCAAGAAATTGGACGAAATTTGTTCAAAATACGAGGGTGTGGGGAAAGCCGACGAAATGGTCAGTCGTTTGTTCCGCACACTTTACCGACGAAAGCTATGCTACGACAGAGATGGCAAGAATGTGTGGATATCCTGCGACACTCAAAGCAGATGCATTTCCAATGATAAAGTCAAAGAAATCTGCCGCCAGACCCCCGTTGAATCTGCCGGAGTGTGTGAGCTATTCAGGGACAAAGGACCTCGGTAGCACGGCAAGAAATGGCGGCAGTTTGTTCCCGCAGGCGAGCGAGCTAAACCCCCTGGATGTCTTGGCTCACACCGCTTCTACCGTCCCTTATGCCACAGAAGATGATCAAGAGAAGAATATCGACCCTAGCTTCCCTGGCCTGCTGACATCAACTCCAAAACTGGACAGATCAGCTTTCAGGAAAAGAGAGCGGATGAGGGTATGTCTACAGAATATATTAATTGATGAAAACTTTATTCATTACTCGCGGTTTTACGTAAATTATTATACATAAACTGTGTTTACCAATAATTTAGCTTAAAAACATTTATTTTTTTCAATCATTCGAGTACATTCGGGTAGTCTTGTGTAATGCAGTATTTTATGTCTATTTAGGTATGGTTAACATGATGCATGTTGTGTGCCAAATGTATTTCATATGCTGTAAACCTAGTTCATAGTTGTTAGTTTCCTTTAATGCCAAACAAACACATACCAATCGTTGGTTAGAAGGCGATCGCCGAATTCGTCCTCGCTTTCTCCCGTGTCGCTGGCTGTCGTGTCGTTTTCGTCGTTTTCGCTTGCATACGGTTCAAACCGATATGGCGCAATAGCTTCAGTTTCTTCTTCAATTTCGTTTTCGCTACCTGCCTCCACACTACAACCATCCGTTTCAATACATGCGTAATCTGTTGAATCGCTTAAGCCGCTGAAATCCGAGTCTGAATCCGAGCTAATGTCGCTATAGCTTGCTGTTCTTTCCGCCATGTTTGTTTGTATTGGCATCACTATGTGACGTCACAGGAAAATGGACGGGTGTATATAACGATGGTTAAAATCAGGCACTATGAAGCTTTTTTTAGGGATATTGCGTGATGGGTAAAATTTTGAAAAAAACTTAGAAAAATAAAATAAGCCACTGGGAACTGATTTTTAATGGTTTTAACCCTTCTGAAATTGTGATAATGTTCCCCTTTAACATATGCAAGCCTCCTTCATCCCGGCTCCTTGTAGACTCTATTCGTGTTTTCGACTCATCCTACATCTATGCTGGTGACTTCAATTGTCGGTGCACAACCTAGGGCTACACCTCCTCCAACCCAGACGGCGTCGCCCTAGAACAGGGGTCGGCAACCGTTACCAGTCAAAGAGCCAATTTGACCAGTTTCACAAATTATAGAAAACAATGGGAGCCGCAATAATTTTTGAAATTTTAAATCAAATAACACTGCATACAAAGTTTTTTTTTTGCTTTGTGCTATGTATGAACCAGGGGTCTCAGACACGCTGCCCACACCTTTTTATGGAATTTTTAAGCTGGTGCGGCACGCGGGTTTTAAATGAATAGCGCTTGTCAGCGTCATGCGTGCCGTGATGGTACAGCATATAGCGCCCACTACAACCAGCGTGCCTGATCAGCCACATGTTGAATGGGGCTTCCGCTTGCTCACGTAGGTGACAGCAAGGCATACTTGCTCAACAACCACACAGGTTACACTGACGGTGGCGGTATAAAAAAAAACATATAAAACAACTTTAACACTCTTACTAATAATGCGCCACACTGTGAACCCACACCAAACAAGAATGACAAACACATTTCGGGAGAACATCTGCACCGTAACACAACATAAACACAACAGGACAAATACCCAGAATCCCATGCAGCCCTAACTCTTCTGGGATACATTATACACCCCCGCTACCAAACCCCGCCCACCTCAACCGACGCACAGAGGGTGGGGGGGTGGGGGGGTGGGGGGGTATAATGTAGCCCGGAAGAGTCAGGGCTGCATGGGATTCTGGGTGTTTGTTCTGTTGTGTTTATGTTGTGTTAAAGTGCAGATGTTCTCCCGAAATGTGTTTGTCATTCTTGTTTGGTTTTGGTTCAAAGTGTGGCGCATTATTAGTAAGAGTGTTAAAGTTGTTTTATATGGTCACCGTCAGTGTAACCTGTGTGGCTGTTGACCAAGTATGCCTTGCTGTCACGTACGTGTGCAAGCAGAAGATGTATATTGTATAACAAGTGTTGGGCTGGGCTGTTAATACAGATTGTAGAGGGCGCCGGATGTTGTACCATCATGGCACGCCCTTATTATAGCTGTAAGGGTGAAAATCGGTGAATATTAATCCCGGGAGTTTTCTGCGAGAGGCACTGAAATCCGGAAGTCTCACGGGAAAATTGGGGGTTCAGCAAGTAAGCTGCTGAGCCACATCAGAGTGATCAAAGAGCCGCATGCGGCTCCGGAGCCGCGGGTTGCCGACCCCTGCCCTAGAGCATTGGGCGTCAGCATCCGGTGTACAACACCTGTTTGACCCAAAACAACCAGACAGCTTCCACTCCAGAAGATGCAACACCAACTTAAACCGAGACTTTGCATTTGCAAAACTCAATGGCCCACTATCCTGGAACCCTTTCCCAGGTCCCAACACAGACCATAAATGATCATCCCAGACAATTCAAATAAAGCCAATACCAACCAAACCAGGGAAGAGGTGGAACTTTTGCAAGGCTATATGGTTTACGAAGCTGGTAGAGTTATGGGCAGACAGCCTCCCTCTACCAACCTCCTCAGAAATCTCAGGGCAGCAAAGAAGGCCATCCTTCGTGGCTGTTTCCGCCGATATATACCCAGCTGAGATGAAGAGTGTTATACACACTATGACAAATTCCTTCATGCTGAACCTAAAGACGATGTAGCCACATATGGATGTGGTAAAAACATTTGTTTTCAATATTTAATTTGAATGTTTTTACATAAAATATTTTATGTTTGTTTGCTGAAGAAAATAGTAATTTTAGTTCGGATTCCAAAAATGACACAGTCAAGAAAAAATGTTTGGCTATGACTTTGCTGAACTTTAAGTCCAACATTTTTTACTGGTGGTATTCAGATGTAAGACAATATGAACAAGCACACCTTGTTGCTGATATTTACATCAGCTCCAGCCTTGACCAGCAGTTTGACACACTGGAAGAAACCGTGCCATGACGCCTCATGCAGCGCCGTGTTTCCGTTCTCAAAGAGAGGAGAGACAATTTTACAACCGGAATGTTTTTGATTGTGTTATTGAAGCACTCACTTTGTTTTGAAGGTCCAAAGCACAGCCGCCTTGAATGAGAACAGAGATGGCGTCACTGTTTCCCATCACAGCTGCTTGATGCAGTGCTGTTTGGGGGTCGAACATCTGTCAAAATAATATATATTTATATGTAAATATATATATATATATATATATATATATATATATATATATATATATATATATATATATATATATATATATATATATATATATATATATATATATATATATATACATCCATCAATACAACAGCTATCTATCAATGTATCATCCGTCCATCAATGCATCATCTATCCATCGGTACATCATCCATCCATTTATCTATGCATCCATCCCTCCATCAATACATCCATTAGTATATCAACAAGTCCATCAACACATCAATCCATTATCAATACATCCATCAACACATTAATACATAATCTCAACACATCAAGTACATCATTAAAACACCCATCAATACATCATCAATACATCAATACTGTATGTTATCAATACAGCCATCGACACATGAATACTTCATCAATACATCCATCGACACATTAATAAATAATTTCAACAAATCAAGTAAATCGATATTACATCCAACAATACACCCATCAATACATCATCAATACATCAATACTGTATATTATCAATACATCCATCGACACATTAATATTTAATCAATGCATCCTTCAACACATCAGTACACCATTAATACCATTTTGCACATCCATCAACACATTAGTACATTGATCAATACATCCATCAACACATCAGCATATCATCAATACATTCATTCACACATCAATAATGTAGTGGACATCATCAAAACATCCATCAACACATCAATGCATCATCAATAAATCCATCAACACATCAGTACATCGTCAATACATCCATCAACGCAACAATGCATCATCAATACATCCATCAACACAACTGTACATCATCATTACATCCATCAACGCAACAATGCATCATCCATATATCCATCAATACATCCATCAACACAACCATGCATCATCAAGACATCCATCAACACATCCATCAATACATCCATCAACACATCCATCAATACATCTATCAACACATTGATACATCATTAATACATCCATCACCACATCAATACATCATCAATGCATCCATCAACACAACAATACATCCATCAATATATCTATCAACACAACAATGCATCCATCAATGTATCCATCAACACTACAATAAATCCATCAATACATCCATCAACACATCAGTACATCCATTAATACATCCATCAACACACAATGCAACCATCAATATATCCATCAACACAACAATAAATCCATCAATACATCCATCAATACATCTATCAACACAACCATGCATCATCAATATATCCATCAACACAACAATGCAACCATCAATATATCCATCAACACAACAATAAATCCATCAATACATCCATCAACACATCAGTACATCCATCAATACATCTATCAACACAACCATGCATCCATCAATATATCCATCAACACAACAATGCAACCATCAATATATCCATCAACACAACAATAAATCCATCAATACATCAATCGACACATCAGTACATCCATCAATACATCTATCAACACAACCATGCATCCATCAATATATCCATCAACACAACAATGCATCCATCAATACATCCATCAACACAACAATGTATCCATCAATACATCCATCAACACATCCATCAATACATCCATCAACACATCCATCAATACATCTATGAACACATTGATACATCATTAATACATCCATCACCATATCAATACATCTATCAACACAACCATGCATGCATCAATATATTCATCAACACAACAATGCATCCATCAATACATCCATCAACACATCCATCAATACATCTATCAACACACTGATACATCATTAATACATCCATCACCATATCAATAAATCTATCAACACAACCATGCATCCATCAATATATCCATCAACACAACAATGCATCCATCAATACATCCATCAACACAACAATATATCCATCAATATATCCATCAACACAACTATGCATCCATCAATACATCCATCAACACAACAATAAATCCATCAATACATCCATCAACACATAAGTACATCCATCAATACATCTATCAATACATCAGTACATCCATCGATACATCCATCAACACATCACTACATCATCATTACATCCATCAACACAACAATGTATCCATCAACACATCGAATGCATCATCAATACAACCATCAAAACAACAATACACCATCAATACATCCATCAATACATTAATGCATCATTAATACATCCATCAACACATCAGTACATCCATCAATACATCTATCAACACAGCCATGCATCTATCCATATATCCTTCAACACAACAATGCATCCATCAATACATCCATCAACACAACAATGTATCCATCAATACATCCATCAACACATCAGTACATCCATCGATACATCCATCAACACATCACTACATCGTCATTACATCCATCAACACAACAATGTATCCATCAATACATCCATCAACACATCAGTACATCCATCGATACACCCATCAACACATTACTACATCGTCATTACATCCATCAACACAACAATGTATCCATCAATACATCCAGCAACACATCGAATGCATCATCAATACAACAATACATCATCAATACAACCATCAACACATTAATGTATCATTAATACATCCATCAACACATAAGTACATCATCAATACATCCATCAACACATTAATAAATCCATCAACACATCAATGCCTCATCAATACATCCATCAATAGATCCAACAACACATCAATGCCTCATCAATACATCCATCAACACATCAATACATCCATCAACACATCAATACATCCATCAACACACCAATGCCTCATCAATACATTCATCAACACACCAATGCTTCATCAATACAACCATCAACACATCAGTACATCATCATTACATCCATCAACGCAACATTGCATCCATCAATGCATCCATCAACACATCCAATGTGTCAAATGGCGTGTACCTTTTCATCCATTGATCCTGCAGCTTCGTCCACTGCGTGTTGCAAAAAGGAGCATCCAAAAAAAGAAATGCTTTGGAATATTGAGTGGTTTTGTGCAGTAAGAGGATGATTGTGCTGTGACAACATCTGTGAACGTGTGCTGAGAGCATTCCAGATGTTGTGCATGATTACAGCTTAGAGAGAGAGAATGCACGTTGTTCCACCTAATACTTCAAATATGCATAGTACTGCATTAGTACTGCATACTGACATGTGTTTACCACGTGTATAACTACTTCATCTGCAGTTTATCCCATCTTCCGGCTTCTCGTGCCTGTCACACACTCACACACTCACTCACACACACACACACACACACACACACATTTCTTGTATTTGTTACCTTCTTGAGACCTCCGAATAATGCCTACCTCTTTAGATATATAAAGACTTATATTTACAAGATTAATAATATATACATACTATGCAAATGTAAAAAAAACTTCTTGTGAAAAATGAGTCGGAATTTCACAAGAAAAAGGTCACAATTTCACAAGAAAAACTTAGAATTTTGTTATAATAAAAGTCGTAATTTTACTCAAAGCAAGTCAAAATTTTACAAGAAAAACTGAGCATTTGTGCAATATTATGATGAAAGTTGGAATTTAGTGGTAGAAGTAACTTTTTTTTTTAATGCATTATTTTTTTATTTGCTGTATATGCTATATGTACAGTCGTGGTCAAAAGTTTGCATACACTTGTAAAGAACATAATGTCATGGCTGTCTTAAGTTTCTAATAATTTCTACAACTCTTATTTTTTTTGTGACAGAGTGATTGGAGCACATACTTGTTGGTCACGAAAAACATTCATGAAGTTTGGTTCTTTTATGACTGAGAGGCTACCATGCAAGAAGGAAGCCCTTGCTTCAGAAGCGACACCTTAAGGCTCGTCTGTCAGGTTCAAACACTGATGACATCTATTAAACAGACGAGAAGCAAGGAATCATGCAGAGACAGAGTTAAATTTGGCTCAATGAGGAGACACGTGTTTTGGGCTGTATTCTAGTTACAGATCCAAACTACGTTCTAAAAGTCCAGCCCGCGTGCTTCCTCTATTTATTTGGGAGGTCCCTGGTTACGTCACTTAAGCTGTCGCTGAGGGAAGGGGGTAATCTCGACAACTCCAGTTAGACACAATATATGATTATACAAAAATGCAAATGTGTTGACGCTGGTGATATCGCCTTGTCTCTGCTCTGTCTGCGTCACGGCACAACACTTATATGAGACAACTGGCAATCTTTTGGATTGCCAGCTTTGCACAGATAGAAAAATACAGATAAAAACTATAGCAACGGCCCTTAAGCATAAAGTTGTGTGATAAGACATACATGATTATTCTAACACGTCTAAAGTTTACTGCTGATCACATGGACAAATATAAGACCTTCTGGAGGAAAGTTCTGTGGTCAGATGAAACAAAAATAAATCTGTTTTGCCACAATACCCAGCAATATAGTTTGGAGGAGAAAAGGTGAGGCCTTTAATCCCACAAACACCACGCCTACCGTCAAGCACGGTGGTGGTAGTATTATGCTCTGGGTCTGTTTTGCTGCCAATGGAACTGGTGCTTTAAATGGGACAATGAAAAAGGAGGATTACCTCCAAATTCTTCAGGAAAACCTAAAATCATCAGCCCGGAGGTTGGGTCTTGGGCGCAGTTGGGTGTTCCAACAGGACAATGATACCAAACACACGTCAAAAGTGGTAAAGGAATGGCTAAATCAAGCTAGAATTAAGGTTTTAAAATGGCCTTCCCAAAGTCCTGATGTGTGGACAATGCTGAAGAAACAAGTCCATGTCAGAAAACCAACAAATTTAGCTGAACTGCACCAATTTTGTCAAAAGGAGTGGTCAAAAATGCAACCAGAATCTTGTGGATGGCTACCAAAAGCGCCTTATTGCAGTGAAACATGTAACCAAATATTAACATTGCTGTATGTATACTTTTGACCCAGCAGATTTGCTCACATTTTCAGTAGACCCATAATAAATTCATAAAAGAACCAAACTTCATGAATGTTTTTTGTGACCAACAAGTATGTGCTCCAATCACTCTATCACAAAAAAAATAAAAGTTCTAGAAATGATTGGAAACTCAAGACAGCCATGACATTATGTTCTTTACAAGTGTATGTAAACTTTTGACCACGACTGTATACATTTAAGAAAAGCTAATGATATATGTATATGTTTTACAAACACAGCAAACAGTATGTAAAACTGTAAAAAGTGTGGTATTTTATTTTGAAACGTTACCGTAATGTATAGAATAAAGTGGAGTTGACATTTCAGAGGGGCGACAAACAGAGGTCTCACGTATCAAGTGTCGTGGTGTTAAATTTAGACTGAGCGTCAAGAAGACACGGACGTGAAAAACCAGAAGACAAACAAGCAGACTTGTACAATGAACGTGGAGGACATGGAGGAGTCACTTATGGAGTATTTGGACGACGAAGACGACATGGAGGACGCTGAGGACGGAGGTTTGCGAACTTTGGAGTAGTCCATGACGTCATTACTTACAACGAACTAATTATAATTTTAACCAAAACACTAACTATAACTTCAAACTACAAGTTAAAAAAAAATTATGTTTCCTTTCGTGGTGGTACCATATTTGTAACACTATTGTGTTACATTGTGAAATAATGACAAAAGTACACTTCATTCACTAATTGTTCAACAAGGTCAGTTATGACATATACTGTACTATTTCGATACTTTTCGGTACTTTTCTAAATAAAGGGCACCACAAAAAATGGCATTATTGGCTTACCGGTAATTTTAACAAAACAATATTAGGGTACATTTAACATATCTTTCTTATTGCAAGTTTGTCCTTAAATTAAATATTGAACATACAAGACAACTTGTCTTTTAATAGTAAGTAAGAAAACAAAGGCTCCTAATTTAGTCTGCTGACATATGCAGTAACATATTGTGTCATTTAGCATTCTATTATTTTGTCAACATAATGAAGGACGAACTGTAAAAATTGATTAATAATCTACTTGTTCATTTACTGTTAATATCTGCTTACTTTCTGTTTCAACATGTTCTATCTACACTTCTGTTGAAATGTAATAATCACTTCTTCTTCTGTTGTTTGGATACTTTACATTAGTTTTGGATGATACCACAAATTCGGGTATCAATCCGATACCAAGTCGTTACAGGATCATATATTGGTCATATTCAAAGTCCTCATCTGTCCAGGGACGTATTTTATGAGTTTATAAACATAATATACATTTTTTTTAAACGAAAGAAGATGTTTATCATAGTAATCATAGTAGTATCGACTCGATACGCTCCTGTACTTGGCATCATTACAGTGGATGTCAGGTGTAGATCCACCAATGGCGTTTGTTTACATTTTGACGCCGGTACTTTTCAGAGGCGGTATAGTACCAAATATGATTCTTTAGTATCGCGGTAATATACTAATACCGGTATACTGTACAAGCCTAGTAGGTATGTGTGTAAAAAAAATGTGATACCTGTATTATCAGACAGATATTGCAAAGGCGATTCCGTTGATATTAATATAATTTTCTGTCATAAATATTAGGAAAGTTATGGATTAATAAAACCGGTAAAAAAAATGTTTTAAAAAAAAACCACTTCTTAATATTAAGACAATATTTTAGGTGTGACCTTTTTGTTAAAATGGTCATAACTTTCTTAATATTTACCCTGTTTTAAATAGGTCGGTATCATTGGAAGGCTTACCAAACAAAGAAACAGAAAAAAGAGGTTTCATTCTGTACTAATGATGTTAATTATTTCGAATCAATTAATTCCAAATACGACATGAAACAATAAGTAAATACAAGGATAACAAAACTCATAATTTGTAAACTACAAGGAATATTATTATTAAGATAAAAGCCTTCTTGTAGATATTGGTGTTTTGATTTGGAGTACATTATGAATAAATTGAGAACAGGAAGTGAACAAAAGTGTTTACTGCTATGTAATGGAAAATGGGTAGGATTAAATAAGCTCTGTTTCTTCCGACTCCTTTTCGAACATGTTGAAAAGAGAAACTGGAAATTGTGATGTATCATGTTGTAATCGTATGCACGCTCGAAATAAACTCAAACTCAACTCAACAAATGGAATTATATTTGTTTTACCTAAATTTAGAGACAACTTGTTCCTTTTGAACCATGTTTGCATTCTCTTAATTTCTAAAGTGATGGTATCAATAAGTATTTTCAAGTCACTGCCAGAAAATATATATATTTATATCCTCTGCAAATAAGACCAGCTTTGAGCATTTTTAGACTTAGACTTCCTTTTATTGTCATTCAAATTTGAACTTTACAGTACAGATAAGAACAAAATGTTGTTGCATTAGCTTGTTGTAGTGCATTTTGAGACATTACACAGATCATTCATATGTAAAATGAAGAACTTTGGACCTAAAACTGATCCCTGCGGAACACCATATGGAAGACATGAAGAGCAACTGTCCTTATACTTCAAAAACTGACGCCTGTTCGTCAAATAAGTTCCCACCCACTTGTAAGCCACTACCCTGATTCCTACCGTTCTAATTTGTTTAATAGAATGTTATGATTACTGTATTTTCCGGACCATAAGGCGCACTGGATAATAAGGCGCACTGCCGGTGAGCGAGTCTAGTCAGGTCTATTTTCATACAAAAGGCACACTGGATTATAGGGCGCATTAAAGGGGTCATAATATAATACTTTTTTTCTAAATTGAAAACACGTCCTTATGGTCTACATAACATGTAATGGTGGTTATTTGGTCAAAATGTTGCATAGATGATGTTTTACAGATCATCTTCAAGCCGCTTTCTGACAGTCGCTTTCGAAAGCGCCGTTTTGTGGCCGGTCTTATTTACGTGGCTCACCTTCGACAGCATCTTTTCTCCGTCATATTTGTTGTAGCTATGTAGCGTGCAAGGACGGGAGTGGAAGAAGTGTCAAAAGATGGAGCTAACTGTTTTAATGACATTCAGACTTTACTTCAATCAATAACGGAGCAGCATCTCCTCATCCGTGGCTCACGAGTGCAACAACAACAACGCCGAAAAACCGTCCGACTGGAAATCTCTAATAACTAAAGTTCCTTGGGTGAATAATATAAACTCACTACACCGGTATGTTTTAGTGCTTTCATGGCGAGTTTACTGACAGATATAAGTAAGAACTTTATACTACTTTATATTACAAATGGCAACAGCAGAGGATGAATGTCCCATAACAAGAAGATAGAGAAAAAGAAGAAGCTTATTGACTACGGTGTCGGCACAGACTACAAAGGTGGAACCGCGCAAATTTTCAGGACTTATGCAGATCCCAAATGCAGATCAGCAGGTACCAGAAGGTAAGAAGTTTAATCCATCAAGCGGTGCGGCTTCATAGCTTACCAAAGTCGTACCAAACTATTTTGATAGATTTTTGAGTGTGTAATGTTCTATATTTTCAATGGAACATATAAAATGTTGGTGTTGTTTACTTGAGTCATATTGCAATCTACACATATCTCTTATGTGTGACTGCCATCTACTGTTCATCATCGGCGGTCACTCGAACGAGTATGACGATCCTCCTGGTAGGGGTGTATCCCTTTATGGAGGATGCCTGTGCGTGACTTTGTTTTACGTGGGGAGACTGGTGCACAGACAGTCACCACACGATCCTTGACAGAATCGGGTCAGGGTTCAGTGGCATGGAGTCCAAGACGACTGGGGACCCTTTTCTGCTGCAGCCTTCTTCCGCCATCGCAGCCGATGTGGTAGTTCTTAAATCTACCGTCTTCCGCCTGCTCCGCCGTTGAGGTCTTCACCGTATCCCTGGCTAGGGGGCAGTCAGGTACTAGGCCTTTGCTAAGGGCCACCTGGGGTAACAGTAGTAAAGGGGTTAACCTCCTAGTGCCCCAAAACCCCATAGAGGAGCCTCCACTTTAACGTCATGCCCAGGACACACATCTACTGTTCACACTTATCATTACACCATATACAAAAAAAAATAGCTTTGAGGTCGGTAAGCACAACCAAAATGATTCCGTACATTAGGCGCACCAGGTAATAAGGTGCACTGTCAAGTTTTGAGAAAATGAAAGGATTTTTAAGTGCGCCTTATAGTCCGAAAAATACGGTAATAGTGTCAAATCCGCTTTTAAATCAATGAATACTAAATTTTTTTGGTCTAAGGAATTGATAACATCCTCAATTGTGTCAATTAATGCTAGTGAAGTTGATCTTTTAGCTCAACTGGTAAGGAAAACAACGCAAACGGAGTTGAACTTTGAATACAGCAGTCCGGTCGCTATTCAGATCGTGAGATCAAGCGTGAGACGCGCTGAGTGACGACAACCAGTGGCGAATACACACATACCTTCATATAGAACCTCTTGAATGACTGTGTACACTTGTGGTATTGAACACAATATTCATTTTGGTAATCACAACAGCATTTATTAAGTTATCTATACTTACAAGATTGACATTTGTTTTATCTTGTTTAGTCATGGGCTTCAGCGACAGTCTGACTGGAGAGGTCAAACCTCGCATCCTGCTGATGGGTCTGCGAAGGAGTGGAAAGTCCTCAATTCAGAAGGTGGTTTTCCACAAAATGTCCCCAAATGAGACACTGTTCCTGGAGAGCACCAACAAAATTTGCAGGGAAGATGTCTCCAGCAGCTCCTTTATCAGCTTCCAGATCTGGGACTTCCCTGGTCAGATTGATTTCTTCGACCCCACATTTGACTATGAAATGATCTTCAGAGGCACTGGAGCACTGATCTTTGTTATTGACTCGCAGGTAAGGTAATAGTTGAGACTAGGGATGGGTACCTTTCACATTTGAACCAATTCGGTACCAATTCTAAGTACCTAGGACTTTATACCGGTACACAAAGGTACCAACTTTTAGTGTGTTCATGTGTTAATAAATGTTAAAAGTTAGATTTTTTAGATTTAACACTCAGCTGATAAAGATAACCATGCTGCCCAGTTGTTAGAGCTTGTTTTCTTACACTTCTGAGTCTCATTTGCCAGTGTTATCTAGTAGACTTTACGTGCGGTTGCAATACCCAGATGTTATATGGCAGTAGTGTATAGGCTACGGTAAGGCTGGCTCAAAACTGAATCTTGATTTATTCATATGTTTAATGAACTTTTTGGAAAATGTCTTTCTTTCTAGGATGATTATGTAGAGGCGTTGTGTAGGCTACATCTCACAGTGACACGGGCTTACAAAGTCAACCCAGACATCAACTTTGAGGTCTTCATTCATAAAGTTGACGGCTTGACAGACGACCATAAGATTGAGAAGCAGAGGGATATACATAAACGCTCCAACGATGACATCGCAGATTCAGGACTTGAGCAAATACATCTGAGGTAAACATTTGGAAACAATGTTTTAGGTTGTCTATATTTACAATAAGTTAGGGTGTTAATTGAATGGAAAGTAACAAACAGAATACGGATTGTAAAGTTTCAGTCAATGAGACTAAATTGTAAAGGTTTCTTCAAAATTATACTCATTGACTATATTACAACCTATTGAATTAATTAACACCCATTCATCCATCCATTTTCTACCGCTTATTCCCTTTGGGGTCGCGGGGGGCGCTGGAGCCTATCTCAGCTACAATCGGGCGGAAGGCGGGGTACACCCTGGACAAGTTGCCACCTCATCGCAGAATTAATTAATACTTTTTAGTTAAATCAAACTTAAGTATGTGCTTTAGTTCAAGTTAACTTACTCATTTGTCTTTTTATAAACCTGTGTTAATAATTGTCCCAATATTCTCATTCAGTTTCCATCCCGTTCCAGTTTCTATTTAACCAGTATATACGACCATTCCATATTTGAAGCATTCAGCAAAGTAGTCCAGAAGCTAATTCCACAGCTGCCTGCTCTTGAAAACCTTCTAAACATCTTCATATCTGTGAGTACTTGTTTCCTTTTTCACACAACTTGCTGTTGCACTGATGTTAGGCTTGAACCCTCCAAGAGTAGTGTCCAAATGTTTTCCACAAAGCAAAAAACAAAAAAAACAAAGCTGGGGGCCACTTTAAATTTAATTTTACTTTAAAGGGGAACTGCACTTTTTGGGGGGAATTTTGCCTATTGTTTACAATTATTATGAAAGACATGACGATGGATGTTATTTCTGATTTTATTAGCATTCTAAATATTATATAAATGCGATCAAAAGTCCGCTTATAATTGAGCCTATGCCCTTAAAAAAGCATCCAAACACCTCCAATAAGAATTTGTATTTTTAATTTTTTTTTAATTTTGTTCTGTCCAGCTACTCAGGCAAATCATATAGTTGATGTAGATGCCCACATTGGCTGTACAGAGTTTACTTCACAAAAGAGATGTTAGAGATGTCCGATAATGGCTTTTTTGCCGATATCCAATATTCCGATATTGTCCAACTCTTAATTACCGATTCCGATATCAACCGATACCGATATATACAGTTGTGGAATTAACACATTATTATGCCTAATTTTGTTGTGTTGACCCGCTGCATGCATTAAACAATGTAACAATGTTTTCCAAAATAAATCAACTCAAGTTATGGAAAAAAGTGCCAACATGGCACCGCCATATTTATTATTGAAGTCACTAAGTGCATTGTTTTTTTTAACATGCCTCAAAATAGCAGCTTGGAATTTGGGACATGCTCTCCCTGAGAGAGCAAGAGGAGGTTGAGGTGGGCGGGGTTGGGGGGGTGGGGTTGAGGTGGGGCAGGGGGAGGTATATTGTAGCGTCCCGGAAGAGTTAGTGCTGCAAGGGGTTCTGGGTATTTGTTCTGTTGTGTTTATGTTGTGTCACGGTGCGGACGTTCTCCCGAAATGTGTTTGTCATTCTTGTTTGGTGTGAGTTCACAGTGTGGCATATATTTGTAACAGTGTTAAAGTTGTTTATACGGCCACCCTCAGCGTGACCTGTATGGCTGTTGACCAAGTATGCTTTGCATTGACTAGTGTGTGTGAAAAGCCGTAGATATTATGTGACAGGGCCGGCACGCAAAGGCAGTGCCTTTAAGGTTTATTGGCGCTCTGTACTTCTCCCTATGTCCGTGTACACAGCGGCGTTTTAAAAAGTAATACATTTTACATTTTGAAACCGATACCGATAATTTTGAAACCGATACCGATAATTTCCGATATTCAATTTTTAAAGCATTTATCAGCCGATTATATCGGCAGTGCGATATTATCGGACATCTCTATTTATTATATTTGTTTAGAATATGCCGAGGGCCAATAAAGAACAAGCAACAAACCAGAAATGGCCCTCAGGCTGCATTTTGGACACCTGTGCCCTAGATTTTAATTTAACAATGGTTAGATAATGCACCGCTGTGAGTAATGACTCAGCTGGAAGGTTCAAATCCCTGCATGGAAATCCCATAATAATGGCTTTTGATAGCAGTGACTGTAATGGCTCATGTCGTTCTTGTCAACAAAAGAGTCAGACATAGTGTTGACGTTGATGTATTATTATGTCACACTGCGGTGTTCATGCTGAGGGAAGCTAAGTGATGATATTCCCCTTTGTCTTTGTTCAGAACTCAGGTGTGGAAAAGGCCTTTCTTTTAGATGTGGTCAGTAAGATTTACATCGCCACAGACAGCAGTCCCGTGGACATGCAGACGTACGAACTCTGCTGTGACATGATTGACGTCGTCATTGACATCTCTTGCATCTATGGGTAAGTGAATTGACTCCCAACACTCATCAGTACATGATTAGCATACACTTTGTATGTATCAATATCTAGATGATGGTGGATGAAAAATTGTAACTAGTTGCTATGCTACTCTGCTGTTGGACTACTGTCGAGGTGCCCTTCATCGTTTCCCCCGCCCTCAGCTCACGGACCCAGTCACTGTTTCAGCGCCCCCTGGTTATGACATTTCTCCTAGCCTACATATGTGTGTTGTGTAACAAAATTGAATAAACTTAATTCCTCCTTTAGGTATAATAAACAGTACTGTATAATAAAAATGACCCATTTAACCAGCATGTGGTGAGCTAATTTGCTTCATAGGTTGAGGTTCAAATTCAGCTCGGAACTTTCTAGGTTTTCTCTGTCAAAGATAGATTTTAGATTTAGATTTATTGGTCCCCTTGGGGAAATTCATTGTCACTGCCGTACATTTAAACAATAGACATTACACATCACAAAAAAATAACAAAAAGACATCATACATGACCAACACACATTTACAGGCTTGTCAGACAGGTCGGCCGGGCCTGCTGTTAAGGGCGGCTATAGCTGCAGGGATAAGGCTTTTCCTGAGGCGGGCCCTCCGGAATGTGATAGTTCTGTACCTGCGCCCTGATGGTAGTGGTATGATGTATTGGTGTAGTGGGTGAGTGATATCCTGCACTATTGTTTTTGCCAGTCGGGTGATGAAAGATTGTCTATGTCAGAATAATCATAGACTGTAAATTGCCAATAGATGTGAATGTAAGCGGGAAAGTTTAAGCAGTAGCAAATTAATGGATGACTAAATCGAGTATTTAAATAAAAGAACACAGCCTGTTTAATAATAATACCGGTAATAGTATGATTTGGGCTGTTAAATTTTTATTTTTTTTAAATCAGATTAATACAATTTTAAAACTTTGATTAATTAACTCGGATTGGATTTTTTAAGAAAAAGTGTGTAATTGGTTTGAGAAAGTGTCTTGACGTGTTTTAATGTCGGATCGACTGTTTGCAATAAAAATAAAAAAAGTCTCCTTTCGACTTCCCGTTGACAGTCTTTCATTTCTGTTGAGCTTTTACGTCATCTTACTTACACTGCAAAAACTGAAATCTAAGTAAGATTAAATATCTCAAATAAGGGTGATATTTGCTTATTTTCTGCAGATTTCATGTGAGAGTGTTTTACTTGTTTTAAGTGTTTTGGTCCTAAATGATCTCAGTAAGATATTACAGCTTGTTGCAGAGATTTGATGACCTATATTGAGTAAAACATGCTTAAAACTAGAATATCAACTGTTGCAAAGCTGTGTCATCAACACTCACAAGAATAAAACTACTTTTTTAAAGTAATAATTTATTATTTCAAGCATGTAAAAAAAAAATCATGACTTTCTGACACAATTGTGTCTCATAATTAAAACAGATGACAGCCAAATGGACTTTGCTGTTTTATTTTCAATGAAACAATAGAAAAGACGTACTCGTACAGTTGGCACAGTACAGCAAACTGACAGTTAATATTTAAACATTTAACATGTGACATTTCAAACAATTTTGAACAGAAATAGTTCATGCACATTCAGATAAATTCCTCAAAATTACAATTTAAAAAATTGTGGCTGGGGGCTGGGCTGTATATATGCGCACTAATTGACTGAAAGAGCACGCACTTGGCGCAATGATGTCATGTTATCGATGGAAAAATGCATTTTTAGACCATATGATTTGCCTGAGCGGCTAGGAGACCCTGAGAGTAACAAGCAGTTGCCTTGTTGCCTTTCCATTAAGAACCATAAATTAGTTTTTAGTATAAGTTTGCTGGTTTCAAGAAACGTGATGCCGGGCGCATATCATTATGTCAAGATAATGGCACTAGCATTTACTTAATTTAAGAATATTTTCCAACAAATTAAGCAAAAAGGTCTCTTTTTTTTTTTTTCTACCAAGAAAAGTGCACTTGTTATTAGTGAGAATATTCTTATTTTAAGGTATTTTTGGGTTCATTGAGGTTAGCTAATTTTACTTGTTTTGGAAAGTCTTGACAAGCCAAATTTTCTTGTTCTATTGGCAGATAATTTTGCTTAGTTTCAATAAAATACCCCTCATTTTTGTATTTTTTTTTTCTTGTTTTTGAACACTGACTTTTTGCAGTGTACTAAATAAGTCACAGTAACAATCTAAATGTTAGGATATCACTGCACCTTAACCATAATCTGAACACAGAAGTGAAGCACCACCCACCATTTTATATATATATATATATATATAGAGAGAGAGAGAGAGAGTGAGAGAGGGAATGAGAGAGGGAGTGAGTGAGTGAGAGAAAGAAAGAGAGAGAGAGAGGGTTGTGGCCGCAGGCTTTATAAATCAGACTAATTGCAGATTACGTCCACCTGTCTTTTGAACAGGAACAGGAAAATACAACAAAAGTATGACTGTCATGCAAAGCCAGACAATACAGATATTCATTTCACCGTCACTTTAGTTTGTGACAAAACAAAGTTACTCCCTCAATTTACAGCATTTAAATTTGATCATATCTTAATTTTCTAGTTAGCTACACTGCAAAAACTGGAATCTAAGTAAGATTAAATATCTCAAATAAGGGTGATATATGCTTATTTTCTGTCTGATAAGATACTTCTTCTCACTAAGCAAATTTTATGTTAGAGTGTTTTACTTGTTTTAAGTGTTTTGGTCCTAAATTATCTCAGTAAGATATTACAGCTTGTTGCTGAGATTTTATGACCTATATTGAGTAAAACATGCTTGAAACTAGAATATCAACTGTTGCAAAGCTGTGTCATCAACACTCACAAGTATAAAACTGCTTTTTCAAAGTAAGAATTTCTTATTTCAAGCATGAAATAAAAAAATCATGACGTTGACACAATTGTGTCTCATAATTAAAACAGACGACAGCCAAATGGACTTTGCTGTTTTATTTTCAATGAAACAATAGAAAAGACGTACTCATATAGTAGTATAGTTGGCACACTACAGCAAACTGCCAGTTCATATTTAAACATTTAACTTGTGACATTTCAAACAATTTTGAACAGAAATAGTTTATGCACATTCAGATAAATACTTCAAAATTACAATTAAAAAAAATTTGGTCGGGGGCCGGGCTGTAAATATATATATATATATATATATACATATATATACATATATATATATATATATATATATATATATATATATATATATATATATATATATATATATATATATATATATATATATATGTATATATATATATGTATATATATATATATATATATATATATATATATATATATATATATATATATATATATATATATTTGACTGAAAGAGCACGCACTTGGCGCGATGATGTCATGTTATCGATGGGAAAATGCAAGAAATGTAATGCCGAGCGCATATTATTATGTCAAGATCATGGCACTAGCATTTACTTAATTTAAGAATATTTTTCAACATATTGAGAAAAAAGGTCTCAAATTTCTTTTTTCCATCAAGAAAAGTGCACTTGTTATTAGTGAGAAAATACTTATTTTAAGGTATTTTTGGGTTCATTGAGGTTGGCTAATTTTACTTGTTTTGGAAAGTCTTGACAAGCCAAATTTTCTTGTTCTATTGGCAGATAATTTTGCTTAGTTTCAATACAATACCCCTCATTTTTGTATTTTTTTTTCTTGTTTTTGAACACTGACTTTTTGCAGTCTAAATGTCGTTATTGTATTGAATTTGAACCATCGACAATGATTCTAACCGAAAAATAAAGACTTTTATGCTTGCATTCCACATAGTAATAAAAAAACCATTGCTGCAGGTTTATCCTCTTTGACCCAAATGTGTTGCAGAATTAATAGAAGAAGGACGCGAGTGTCTCTTGGCAATGTCGCTTCACTGGCGTTTGCAATTGAACTAGGCCACACTTAGCCTGAAGCCAGTGAATATTCCTCACACTTCTTTACTACGGAAATGCTCGATTATGCAAAGCACGTTAGTTACAATATCCAAAGACGGTTGCAATTGAAAATGTCATCATTATCTCAGCCAAACAGCTTGTATAGCACATCCGGATTACACGCGTCGGTTTTCTGATGTCAGTTCAGCAAGAAGAACTTGGCATGCCCTGTTCTTGGGGAGCTTGACTATTCCTTGGCCAACAAATGAAGCCTCCGTTACAAATATGGATGTCCGATACTATCAGCTGACTGATATCATTGACCGATATTGCCCTAAAAACGGAACACATCGATGTTTTTTTTTCAGCTGATAATTATATCAGCATGTTGTATCAAACTGCTCTGTGCTGATTGATTGAAATTGATTGAAACTTTTATTAGTAGATTGTACAGTACAGTACATATTCCGTACAATTGACCACTAAATGGTAACACCCGAATAAGTTTTTCGACTTGTTTAAGTCGGTGTCCACGTTAAAGGGGAACATTATCACCAGACCTATGTAAGCGTCAATATATACCTTGATGTTGCAGAAAAAAAGACCATATATTTTTTTAACCGATTTCCGAACTCTAAATGGGTGAATTTTGACGAATTAAACGCCTTTCTAATATTCGCTCTCGGAGCGATGACGTCACAACGTGGCGTCACATCGGGAAGCAATCCGCCATTTTCTCAAACACTGAGTCAAATCAGCTCTGTTATTTTCCGTTTTTTCGACTGTTTTCCGTACCTTGGAGACATCATGCCTCGTCGGTGTGTTGTCGGAGGGTGTAACAACACGAACAGGGACGGATTCAAGTTGCACCAGTGGCCCAAAGATGCGAAAGTGACAAGAAATTGGACGTTTGTTCCACACACTTTACCAACGAAAGCTATGCTACGACAGAGATGGCAAGAATGTGTGGATATCCTGCGACACTCAAAGCAGATGCATTTCGAACGATAAAGTCAAAGAAATCTGCCGCCAGACCCCCATTGAATCTGCCGGAGTGTGTGAGCAATTCAGGGACAAAGGACCTTGGTAGCACGGCAAGCAATGGCGGCAGTTTGTTCCCGCAGACGAGCGAGCTAAACCCCCTATCGACCCTAGCTTCCCTGGCCTGCTGACATCAACTCCAAAACTGGACACATCAGCTTTCAGGAAAAGAGCGTGGATGAGGGTATGTCTCCAAAATATATTAATTGATGAAAATTGGGCTGTCTGCACTCTCAAAGTGCATGTTGTTGCCAAATGTATTTCATATGCTAGTTGTTAGTTTCCTTTAATGCCAAACAAACACATACCAATCGTTGGTTAGAAGGCGATCGCCGAATTCGTCCTCGCTTTCTCCCGTGTCGCTGGCTGTCGTGTCGTTTTCGTCGGTTTCGCTTCCATACGGTTCAAACCGATATGGCTCAATAGCTTCAGTTTCTTCTTCAATTTCGTTTTCGCTACCTGCCTCCACACTACAACCATCCGTTTCAATACATTCGTAATCTGTTGAATCGCTTAAGCCGCTGAAATCCGAGTCCGAATCCGAGCTAATGTCGCTATAGCTTGCTGTTCTTTCCGCCATGTTTGTTTGTGTTGGCTTCACTATGTGACGTCACAGGAAAATGGACGGGTGTTTATAACGATGGTTAAAATCAGGCACTTTGAAGCTTTTTTTAGGGATATTGCGTGATGGGTAAAATTTTGAAAAAAACTTCGAAAAATATAATAAGCCACTGGGAACTGATTTTTAATGGTTTTAACCATTCTGAAATTGTGATAATGTTCCCCTTTAATCAATTTAACAGAGCAACACGCTTGCTGCTAGTGTGTGAAGGGATTTCAAAGTTTTTCCTTTGGATTGTAAAAACACAATTTGCAATACAAGTGTAAATCGTTGGTAATGTCAGAGGTGAATAAGGTGTCTTCTTTCAATAGTTTTCTGAATCTTTGACCACCTCACAATTCGATTCCGATTATTGGGGTGACGATCTGATTCAGAATTGACATTACATTATAATGAAGGCTTTTCAAATCAGGTTACAAGTTACAAAAACTCCTCTTTGGCTGTTGACGTGCAACTGATAAACCACTAAAGTCTGATTGCAGACAGCTTTGCCCATCCTTCATTCATTTGTGGCAGCTTTGGGGTAGCTTGAAGGGCTGCTAGCATCTTCCGAATTTGTCGATAAGCCTTGGCAATCATGATTCCAAATAGGTAGTCTTCAACGTCCTTGACTGAAAGAATGGCCAAGCACACAACCCACCACTTCTCCCACGAGTTCATCGTGTATGCAGCCACAAACGTTCCATGGAATAGATCAATTCCATTGTTTAAATTTTGGAGCGCAGTGCAAAAAGAGGCTCGAAGAAAGGTAAGACGAGACAAAGAAACAAAAGCAGGAGAGGTAAGGGAAGCGTCCGCCTTCGCTAAGAGCCTTAAAACGAAAAATCTTCTCAGTACGTTACCAGTTCCCTGTAATACATGTCACGTCTTAGCGTTCATGTTCTCTGCACTGTATGGTTACTAAACTCTTGTCTGCTGTTGGGACTGACCTGACTTACCTGAAATCTGCTTTTGAGTATTCCTTCCCCACTTCTTGTTTTGACAACAAATCGCCTTTTCAGTAAATATTTTATCTTGGAATAAATACTTTTCACTGTTCTGTTTGTGTAGCTCACCACAAATGTCTTTCAAATTGTAATTATTGTGTGAATGCTCGAAAGGAATGCTTTCGAGCATTCACACAATAATTACAATTACACATATGGTTTTCTATACCAAAATTCATCTTTGTATTGAAGTTCTTCAACTTCTTCTTCTTCTTCTCCAGATTTTGGCGCGCTCTACCTTCCACATTTTTCATCCGATTCAAATCGTTCCAACTTAAAACTGTTCAGCCTATTCGGGAATCGCAGGCTTTCCCTTGACAAATTCCAAAAATTCCCTAATTTCCTAGAATTCCAGGTTTTTACGGGACATTTTTCCCATTCAAAATGAATTGGCCATTTTTCAAACTTCCACCATTTCCACATTTTTTAACCGATTCAAACCCTTCCAACTTCAACACATTACACCATCCTGGAAATTTAAACTATCTTTTTTTTTTAAAGTTAAAAAAAATTCCAGGATTTTCCAGAATTCCTGATTTTCCAAAGCCCTGTTTCCATCCGTTTTTCTGGCGACTACTCTATTTTTCAACGCATTTCAACCGTTCCACCGTCGAATCATTCCTCTTAATTAGGACAAAAAAATTAAGATGTTTTTTGCGCTGGAAAAATTCCAAGTTTTCCCGAAATTCCAGGAATTCCGTAAATTTCTCAATTCAACATGTTACTACTTCAACATTTCTCGACCGATTTGAAAAATTCCAACACCAACCATTTAACTCATTCAGACGATTCAATTTTTTTTTTTTACTTTTTTTTTTTTTACTTTTTTTTTTTAAATTCCCGCTTTTCCCTAATTTTGGGGAAATTCCCATTGAAATCAATAGGACATTCTTCAAAGTTCCACAACTCCCACATTTTTCATCTGATTTAAACTGTTCCGACTTCAAAATATTCAGCCTGATTGGGAATTGTGTGCTCTACTTCAACAATTCTAAAACAAATTCCAGGATATCAGTTCAACTTCAGCATTTGAGCATTCACACGCAATTCCTTCTGGAATTGCCTCATGTAGTTGTTCTTGATTTATCCATTGTGATTTGTTTTCTTGAACACGAAAACATTTTTAATAATGATAAATTATGTTTGATTGTCTAATTCATCCTCTCAGAAGCTGGCCTTTAACATTGCTTAGAAGCAGCAATACTGCACAGTCATAAATTCGCAAATCAGCACAAGAAGCTACTTTGAAATGTGTTTGTGTCTCTCCATCAGGCTGACCGACACAGAAACAGGTTTACCTTACGACGAGGAGTCCATGGCGATAATCCACCTGGACAACGTGACAGTCATGTACCTGAAAGAGGTCACCAAGTTCCTCGCCATGGTCTGCTTCCTTCGCAAAGAAAGCTTTGAGAGAAAAGGTAGTCAGTAACTCGCACGTTACACAACAAAGAGCATTTCATTACAATAGTACAATGTAGTCATTTCACAATAAATACATTATTTCACAGCAACAATCTGAATTTGTAGAAATATTGTTAATTGAAAAGCACAATTTTCTCTGCACTTTACTTGCAAATTACAATGATACAGTGGTACCTCAACTTAAGAGTGATTTACGAGCCTCCCCACCACATTTTAGTATATGTATTACGGCAATAGTACATGTTAGTAGATGTATTACTACAATAGTAAACATGTTTGTACATGTATTACTGCAACAGTACATGATAGTACATGTTAAGTCATGCATGACTTTGATAGTACATGTTGGTACATATATTACTACAATAGTACATGATAATACATGCCAGTTCAGGTATTACTACAATTGTACATGTTAGTACATGTACAACTGCCTGTTAGTACATGTAAGTTCATGTATTAACTAGAATAGTACATGTATTACTACAATGGTAGGTATGCACAGTGCATGACATGTAAACTCTTGTCTGCCTGTCAGGACTGATCGATTACAACCTCCACTGCTTCAAAAAAGCCATTCAGGATGTGTTTGATGTCAGAGTGAGGCTTCAACAAAATAAAAAGAGAAGATGCAGCAGTCAGCGCTGAAGACTGCTGTCAATCAAATGTACTTTGTGTGTATTTGTCAAGACTAGGACTTTGACGTGGTTTGTTCTCCCGTGGTGCAAATGAGCATTTGGACCAGACATGGCGTGAAGGTGAAGACATTATTTATTTTACACTAACAAAAGAACAAAAGGCGCGCTCAAAGCGGATGTACAACTTGACAAATGAAAACAAAAGACTTGCACGGGGGCAAAAAACTATGAACAATAAAAAACACTAACTGTGGCAATAATAAACAAACTTACTTGGCATGGACATGAAGTGCGCAGACGTGGACAGAGTGTGACAGAGGGCATAAATGCGAGGATGTCGTCAGGACGAACAACAGAAAATGAAAAGCTTAAATAACACAGACATGATTAACGAAAACAGGTGCGTGACTCAAAACGTGAAACAGGTGCGTGACGTGACATGTGAAAACTAATGGGTAATCATGCAAACAAGACAAGGGAGTGAAAAGCCAGAAACTAAACAAAACATGACTTAAAACAAAACTTGATTACACAGACATGACAGTATTCATGTCATGATCCTGCCTTTTATGACATCACAGTGCATACACTGTATACTCTTACTATATATACACGGTATATTTCATATGTACAATACTGTATATACTAGGAGTGTAACGATTCCATTCGATTCAGAATTTGTGGTTGCCAATACAATTCAGGGCAAAATATATATATTTTTTAGAACGATATGATCCGAATCGATTCAGTAACTTTTTAGCAATAAAATCAAGCAGTGTAACTTTGAAATAAGTAGTGGATACCGGACACTGCAGGGGAAGTTTGCTATATTTCTGTTATTTCTTGTAAGGGAATTATGTATAAATGAACCATGGATACAAACAATGGACCACAATGGAAACAATCCTTTTGGCTTTTTGTGCCATCTATTTGCCTTTTTTAAAGCATTACATGGATTAAATTCTTTAAGATGTCAATAAACTTCTCAATCAATCAAAACAAGCAAGTAAACAACAATTAATGCATTCACATCTTGTTTGAATAAAGAGCAACCAGCACTTTAGGTTAATTTAAAGGGGAACATTATCACAATTTCAGAAGGGTTAAAATCATTAAAAATCAGTTCCCAGTGGCTTATTTTATTTTTCGAAGTTTTTTTCAAAATTTTACCCATCACGCAATATCCCTAAAAAAAGCTTCAAAGTGCCTGATTTTAACCATCGTTATATACACCCGTCCATTTTCCTGTGACGTCACATAGTGAAGCCAACACAAACAAACATGGCGCATAGAACAGTAAGCTATAGTGACATTAGCTCGGATTCAGACTCGGATTTCAGCGGCTTAAGCGATTCAACACATTACGCATGTATTGAAACGGATGGTTGTAGTGTGGAGGCAGGTAGCGAAAACGAAATTGAAGAAGAAACTGAAGCTATTGAGCCATATCGGTTTGAACCGTATGCAAGCGAAAACGACGAAAACGACACGACAGCCAGCGACACGGGAGAAAGCGAGGACGAATTCGGCGATCGCCTTCCAACCAACGATTGGTATGTGTTTGTTTGGCATTAAAGGAAACTAACAACTATGAACTAGGTTTACAGCATATGAAATACAATTTGCAACAACATGCACTTTGAGAGTGCAGACAGCCCATTTCAGGCGCGCTAAGAACATACATTTTTCCACGATTTCAGCACTCAGGTTAACCATACCTAAATAGACACAAAATACTGCATTACACAAGACTACCCGAATGTACTCGAATGATTGAAAAAAATAAATGTTTTTAAGCTAAATTATTGGTAAACACAGTTTATGTATAATAATTTACGTAAAACCGCGAGTAATGAATAAAGTTTTCATCAATTAATATATTCTGTAGACATACCCTCATCCGCTCTTTTTTCCTGAAAGCTGATCTGTCCAGTTTTGGAGTTGATGTCAGCATCTGCTTTGAGTGTCGCAGGATATCCACACATTCTTGCCATCTCTGTCGTAGCATAGATTTCGTCGGTAAAGTGTGCGGAACAAACGACTGACCATTTCGTCGGCTTTCCCCGCAGCCTCGTATTTTGAACAAATTTCGTCCAATTTCTTGCCACTTTCGCATCTTTGGGCCACTGGTGCAACTTGAATCCGTCCCTGTTCGTGTTGTTACACCCTCCGACAACACACAGACGAAAGTGAGATAATGGCAGATTGCTTCCCGAGAGCGAATAATAGAAAGGCGTTTAATTCGCCAAAATTCACCCATTTAGAGTTCGGAAATCGGTTAAAAAAATATATGGTCTTTTTTCTGCAACATCAAGGTATATATTGACGCTTACATAGGTCTGGTGATAATGTTCCCCTTTAACAAGATCAGCATTCAAGCAATGTTCAATAAAAGTACAGTAAACAACATTTTAACAGCGGTATAGCTCAGTTGGTAGAGTGGCCGTGCCAGCAACTTGAGGGTTCCAGGTTTGATCCCCGCTTCCGCCATCCTAGTCACTGCCGTTGTGTCCTTGGGCAAGACACTTTACCCACCTGCTCCCAGTGCCACCCACACTGGTTTAAATGTAACTTCGATATTGGGTTTCACTATGTAAAAGTGCTTTGAGTCACTAGAGAAAAGCGCTATATAAATATAATTCACTTCACTTCACAACAGTATATTTACCTGGTAAATAAAGTTCTACGACCCGGCCATTTCTGTATTACGTTATTTGCCCTGGCATGGTCAATGAAGGCCAGCGTCCCAAGTGTGCAGAAGCCGTTCGTTTCTCACCTAGGCCTTCAGTGATGTCCTACTTTGTCCGACTTCACCTCTCAAAATACCGTAATTGATGTCACCACATGAACACGGCTGGAGATACTAAACAGAAACACACTTGCACACTACCGAGCATTGAACCCCCTCAACGGTGTACTAAAGGGTCTATTTTTCGGCGCTTTTAACATAAACCCGCTTCAGCAATAAAAACATATCTTACGTGGTACTGTCAAAATTAAAAGAATTGCATAAAACAAATGAAACATGAAAAAATAAAGAAATAAAATATTTAAACTCACAATTTGTAGTTGATCCGTGGCGGGCATTTCCCTATTTCACCGCCGGTGTTGTGCCAGAATGTGATTGCCTGCCAAAAATGTATTTCCTTCGCGGGAGCGCACACCGCTCGCTAAACCTGCATTGCTTGGCTTCGTCTGTCAACAATGGATTACTCGGTGTAAGACAAACACTTTATCATTGTTATTCTGTGGCTTTCTATGGCTCGTATGGTTCCGGTGCCACTTCCTGTTTTCGCAACTTGTGATTGGATACTCACTTGGGACTCCCAAGTGAGTATCCAATCACAGCGTTAGGCCAGCTAGAAGGCCTTACTGACAACAACTTGTTTTTTTTTTTGTTTTTTTTTGTTTTTGTTTTTTTTTTTTTAATGTCCTGTCCAGCTTCTCAGGCAAATCATATAGTTGATGTAGATGCCCATGTCGGCTGTTCAGATTTACTTTACAAAAGAGAAGTGTAGGATACTTCTCTTGTTGCCTTATTTGTATTTGACTTTATTAAATGTATTTATATTATCATTTAGTGCAGCCGGGCCGGAGCAGGAGGGGATAGAAAGAGAAAAAAAAAGAAGACAGAGGGGGAAATTGTGGGGACAAGAGGGGGATTAGACAGAGAGACAAAAACAACAACAGCAAACAACAACAACAACAATAATAGAGCAACATCAGCAAATATGACATGTACAAATATGATGGTAAAAGTAATAGCAAATAAGCAGTTAGCGAAAAATAAAAAATAATACAGAAATGACAATGAGCATTATTACACTACAAATGGATCAATACAAATACCAATAGAAATAGCGCTATTGATAATGAACAATACCAATAATTTACCTTTATTATCAACAATACAGTTGTTTAAATGCAACAATACATATACGTAATGATAACTTGAGATACGAAAGAATGCAGAAAAATGGAGGGGGAGAAAGAGAAGCAACCTACATTAACCTTGTAGATTGTTATAGTCACAATAGGTTAAGCTTTGTCAGTGTGCCATGTGTTACACCCAGTTTACCCTAGGGCAACAACGTTAATATATGTTTGATGAAACGTGATTATGTGCATGAGTGTAAGTATGCATATGTACTTGTATATGTACAGAATGTGTATATGTGTTTGTACAATGAATGTATATGTACAGAATGTGTATATGTGTTTGTACAGTGAATGTATATGTACAGTATGTGTATGTGTATGTTTGTATATTGAATGTGCGTGTGGATGTACGAACATTAGGTAGGTAAATATGTACTGTATTTGTGTATGTATGTGGGAGCGTAGGTACCTATGTACGTATGTGAGCATATGTGAATTTGCATGTACAATACATTCGACTCCCAGAGTGCGTGGGAGCCAGAGCACGGCCCCATCACCCCCGAGAGCCCAACCCACAAACAGGAGGCGTGGTGCCCAGGGAACCAGGGACCACCGCCCCCACGCAGCCAAGCCGGCCAGCGACAGGAACCCCAGAGCCCGACCCACCGTACCGCCCACAAGGGCCAGCAGCAGGCCGCAGACAGACGCACCCGGCAGAGGACAGGGCACGAGAAAAGCAGGGGACAGCCAGACCCCAAGCCAGCGAGAGACCACACCCCACACGGGCAGAAAGGCGAGACGCCCCGCCCGAGGGACCCAGAGACTCCCCGCAACCGGACGGAAAGACCGCCCCCGCCCCACCGGCAACCGGGCCCCCACGAGCCCACCCCCCACCCCCGGAGAGCGCGGCGAGGCCAGCCCCCGGCCACCCCACCCAAACCGGCCGCCGCAGGACCACCCAGGCACAGGGCCACGGGAACCACCCACCCCACCCGCAGGGACCCCAACGATGGAGATGGAACAACCAGCAACCGCCCCGCCGAGCCCCCCCCCTGAGGGAGGGGAAAATTAAAAAATAATATTAATAAAATATATTAAAAAATAAATAAATAAATAAATTAATTAATTAATTAATTTAAAAAAAAAAGAATTAAAAGAAGATCACAGACATGCTGACAAACAAGGTCACTACCCCAGCAACTGGCCGACTCGCAGCACCTCGGAATACCTTGCAGCACCAAGCTACCACAATAGACGCAGGGACTAGGCCCAACAGGCCCCAACCAAGACGGGCACCCGGAAGGGATGGACAGCGGGACCCAGGAGCTCCAGACACGCAGTTCGGAAGCAGTAGCCTGAGGCGTTGACCCCCGTCTGACAGGCAGGCCCAGAGCGTACCCCCAGAAATATACATACATACATACATATATACATACACATACACACATACACGTATACATACCCACACATACACATATATACATATACATACACATATGTACACATACACATATATAAACATACATACATACACACACATATACATACAAATACACAGTTCGTCAGCCCCGACAGCCATCACGCGCGCGCGCTGCCACCAGTCACAACATCAGCCACACCCATGCACCAGACCCAGCAGCCACGGGCGCCCACACCACAAACAAACGGCAGCAGAAACAGCAGCCGCAATAACCCCAGACAGCCAGCACCAGCCAATCAAATCAAAGCGATCAAAAAAAAACTGCGACCAGCAACCACACGCCACCAGGGCCACGGAGACCAGCCGGCGCCAGCCCGCCGGTCAGCCCGAACGCCAACACGCAAACAAGAGACACCAACAACCCCCCCAACCAAAAGGCCCCCCACCCCAACCCAAACCCGCACAAACACACCACCGCCCAAACAACCGAGACACAGCATCCAGACCAGACACGGGGGCTGCGCCGCCACCACACCAAGTCACCAACAGAGACCCCACAGCGCAAGGTCGGGCCACACGGGCACGGACCCCATCCAACAGGAAGTGAGACCCGCGCGACGCCACACACAAATAAATAATAAGATTAAAAAAAATAAAAAATAAAATTAAAAAAATTAAATAAAATAAAAATAAGTAAATAATAAAAATAAAAATAATAAATACATTAAAAAAAAAAAAAAAAAAAAAATATATATATATATATATATAACAATAATAAATGAATAAAAGCCTGGCAGGCCACCAGACCGCAGTCCCCGCCGGCCGACGAGGCAATGAGGGGTGCGCCGAACCCCAAACCCCCCATGCATGTGTACAAGGCCCCCAGAGTGTCTACTGTGTAGTTAAAATTAGGAGGTCAGCCGTTACAGCCGACCTCCAGTCCCTATTGATGTGTGTACTGTAGCGTGAGTGAGATATGAATGCTTGTGGGAACTAATAATGCGATTAAAATTGGGGGACATCAAGGTCATGGTGGGTCCCAACCAAACCAAGCCCCCCAAATCCTAAGTGTCTAATATGCAGCTAAGATTGAGGGATGGACGAGCAGGGGACAAGACAGGAGGACTGGAGCCCCATTGGAGGCATCCTCAACCCCCCGCCATGCCTCCCCGCAGGACAATCCCCAAAGTCCTATATATGTGTGACTGTGTGCGCTATAAGTAGGAGGAGTAGAGGGCCCGGACATCCCCCCAGTCCACGCGGCCGACAACCAGGAACTACGGCCAGGAGGCCGCCACCCCCCGCCACAGCCCGTGACCCACACCAGACCACTTTAACGTGACGCCACGCGAGCCCCTCCCCCCACTGACAACAACTTGTGATCTGATTGCTATTGCAATTATCTATCAACTGTATGTCTCCGTTCACTTACAGTGCACATATGCCCGCATTGTTGATTCTGAAGGCTCCGGGCAGATTTGGTACAGCATGGCAACATAAGATAGCTGAATTCTGATTGGATACAAAGACTAACCTAAAATCAACAGCATTGGAAGGAGCATAATATGACATGAAGAGAATATGAATACTTTTAGATATTTAGGTAAAGTAAATAAAAAAATACTTTTGTGTTTAATTATGATCATGATTGATGGTTATGTTAGGCCAGCAGAGGAGGCCTTCCTGGCCCTGAAAGCACACCACTGGCGGAAGCGTGCATACCCCTCATCCCCGTTGATGTTGTTGGCCCCTTGCTTCCTAATTTCTTGTATTTATTTGTTGTCATGAAATGACTTTTCACTTCAGGTGTGACGAATGCGTCTTTCGTGGTTTTAAGTTTTGTTGCCGCTTTAAATTACTGTGTTGTGTCGGTTTTATTTGATTTGGCTTTTGCAATCGCGCTGTAGCTGAAAGTTTTTATGTTGCAACTTATGATATTGTCTCGTGGCGTTTGCGTTTATTATGACCTTTCTCGACCACCGTAAGTATCTGCTATTTTTGGTTTGACGACGCCAGATATTTAGTTTCCTTATCATTAAAAGTGCAAAACTTCATATAAAGTCAGCCGTTCTTAAATCCAATGTTTTCCTTTCTCTAGTGTCCATAAAAAAAGATGGAGTCCCTTTTAGATCAATCTATGATCGATATCTTTCCTCCTGGAAGGCAAACTTGCCGAGCACAGATCGATATACCGTATTTTCCGGACCATAGGGCGCACCGGATTATAAGGCGCACTGCCTATGAGCGGGTCTAGTCAGGTCTATTTTCATACAAAAGGCTAACCGGATTATAGGGCGCATTAAAGAAGTCATATTATTATAATTGTTTTCTAAGTTGAAAACACTTCCTTGTGGTCTACATAACATGTAATGGTGGTTCTTTGGTCAAAATGTTGCATAGATGATGTTTTACAGATCATCTTCAAGTCGCTTTCTGACAGTCACTTCCAGATGCGCCGTTTTGTGGGCGGTCTTATTTACGTGGCTCACCTTCGGCAGCGTCTTCTCCCCGTCATCTTTGTTGTAGCGGTGTAGCGTGCAAGGACGGGAGTGGAAGAAGTGTCAAAAGATGGAGCTAAATGTTTTAATGACGTTCAGACTTTACTTCAATCAATAACGGAGCAGCATCTCCTCATCCGTGGCTCACTAGTGCAACAACAACGCCGGGAATGTGTCCCGTGAAAAACCGTCCGACCGGAACTCTCTAATACCTAAAGTTCCTTGGGTGAATAATGTAAACTCACTATACCGGTATGTTTTAGCGCTTTCATGGGGAGTTTACTGACAGATATAAGTAAGAACTTTACACTACTTTATATTAGAAATGGCAACAGCGAAGGATGAATGTCCCATAAAAAGAAGAAAGAGAAAAAGACGAAGCTTGTCGACTACAGACTACAAAGGCTTATGCAGATCCCAAATGCAGATCAGCACGTAGCAGAAGGTAAGAAAAGTTGCTTTTGCATAATATTGCGAAACACAACGGCAGATAATATGTCTTACCTTATACACACACCATAATAATACTCCTATGTTGAAGCACAGTACAATCCATCAAGCGGTGCGGCTTCATAGCTTACCAAAGTCATACTAAAACATTTTGATACATTTTTGAGCGCTCTGTGTAATGTTCTATATTTTCAAAGGAACATATACAATTTTGTTTTTGTTTACTTGAGTCATATTGCAGTCTACACGTATCGCTTAGGTGTGACTGCCATCTACTGGTCATGCTTATCATTTCACCATGTACCAATTAAAATAGCTTCGAGGTCGGTAAACACAACCAAAATGATTCCGTACATTAGGCTCACCGGGTTATAAGGCGCACTGTCGAGTTTTGAGAAAATTAAAGGATTTTAAGTGCGCCTTATAGTCCGAAAAATACAGGTACTTGAAATTAAGGAACATAAACCGATAAATCGTTACACCCTTAGTATACTATATTATGTTGTATCACAGTAGTTTCAATGTTTCCAATCTAACAGAAACGCTAAAGTACGAATGATCTTACCATCGCCGACATGTTTGATGGACATCCAGGATATCATGATCACTTCCTACTTCCTGTCCAGGTTATATTAGATCCTGTTGTTAAACGTAATGCAGATTTTGTAGATGACTTTTCAATTGTGTACATTTGTTTTTCATTTGTAAATGTACATTTTACCACCAGAAACATTCTTTGGAGTTTGTTAGTGTTTTCATTTTGTCATTTGGTGGATACAGTGTGTCTGGGTTGTTTTTTTTCCTCATCCCTCACTGAAAGCGTGAGTAAAAATTGTGTGGAGAATGCACTACCGTCCTGATAAATCCGAAAGAGAAAGAGATGATACAAGATTATCTGCTCGCAGATGCCACTTGGTGGCTGTTTGAGCACGCTGCACCAAGTCCTGGATAGTCCCACTCCTTAACGCTTCAGTCACACGCAGGATTCTCACAAGAATGAGGCAAAAATGCAACTGTACTTCTTTTGTACTGTAGTGTTCCCAAACTAAAATGTTCTTACCCTCTTGGATTTGGGTTTGATTCCATTTGCGTTCACGCTGATTGTTTGTGCTACAACCCGTTTATATGTCCTATTCTGCTGTTTTACTGCCATTTTCTGACTGTGTGGATTATTTCAAGTCTTGTCATCAAATATGGGACAGATACCAACGTCTTTAACAAGGCTCTCAAAAGGGTAAAAAAAAACAAAAAACGAGTTGACGCCAAGTCCAAAGCAGCGTTGCTGATGTGAGACCCAGCATCAACTGGTAACTCCTCCCAGTTCAGGTGCTGCATTGAAATAAACATTTTCCTTAAGTGTTTCCAAATCTTCGTTGACAGAAATGTTGTATTTTAATTTTTAATTCTACACATTTTTGCAACATTGGAAAACATTAGTAAAATGGAGGCTTCTCACAGGGTGAGATAACTCCTGAAAATTACTGGCTCAGAATGGCCAAAGGTATAGATGTGTGTGTCCAAGTTTAAGGAAACGGCAGGCTGTCTTCTTCTAATGGATTTATTACAACCTTTGCAAGCTGGGTAACGTAACATGGCACACAAACAACTATGAGAAATGCAGCCAATATTACATACAGATACTATGTGTCTTGAGACATGCAAATATAAATTAAACACACAGAGGACGTAAGTAAAGGAAATAAATGAGCTCAAATATAGCTACAAACGAGGCATAATGATGCAATATGTACATACAGCTAGCCTAAATAGCATGTTAGCATCAATTAGCTTGCAGTCATGGATTGACCAAATATGCCTGATAAGCACGCCAGCAAATCAATAAAATCAACAAAGCTCACTTTTGTGCATTCACGCACAGTATAAAATGTTTGGTGGACAAAATGAGACAAAGAAGGAGTGGCATAAAACACGTCTTTTTGTGGCAGCACCGGACAAATGTTGTACATGTAAACAAACTACGATGAGTTCAAGGATCGCTGAAATTAGTAGGACAAAACGGTGCTTGCCAAATACTCTCATCAGTGAAGCATGTCTAATACAAACAGTGGGATTTCTAACAGGATTGTGTCATGTTTATATTGTATGTTTATATTTTATTTTTCAATGGAATAATTTTCAATGTCACTTTTTATTCTCGCGTGTTGATTTTTCAAATGGCAGTGTTCTTTTATAATAATAATACAATAATGTTTTTTCAGATATTTATGGCAGTTCTACTCTCATCCGTTTTCAGTGTGTGTGTGTGTGTGTGTGTGTGTGTGTGTGTGTGTGTGTGTGTGTGTGTGTGTGTGTGTGTGTGTGTGTGTGAGTATGTGTGTAGTTGATCACACATGTTGCTTCCGAGCCGGCCATGGGTTGCATAACAGCTGCTGGTGGCCGTGGTCTACCGTGTGTTACATAAGGCAATTTTATGTCCAGAGTTCTAATCCTGTGCCTGAGCATGTACCAGCTGGGATTTCCAGCCTGTCCCAGAGCTTTGCACTTGCTTCAACTTAGACCCAAATCACACAGACACTCCTCTGGGGCCAGTCAGGGTGTTTGATTAAAACCAGTCCCCAATCAACACGGAGTCATACTGACTTTGAATTATTTTCTGCCTACAAGCTCAGTGAAGCTGTGGCCCAATTCCCAAATACGTCTCTTTGTAATATGCCAAACTGTGTAATTCATTCACTTTCTTCTTTCCTTCATGGATCTAAACTTTACCGCTACCGGTATTTTTTTCTATATTTTTATTGTAATATGTTCAGAATGTGTTTGTTCTATTTTTGGCCAAAGTAAGACAAAGAAAACAATCTAAAAATTGTCTTTATATTTTATTTTTAATGCTATGATTTTAATAGTCCGGCCCGCGTGTGCACAGATTTTCCTCCATGCGACCCCTGAGCTAAAATGAGTTTGACAACCCTGCTCTAGGTCTGACCACAGAACTTTCCTCCAGAAGGTCTTATCTTTGTCCATGTGATGTCAGAGGAAACAACAATTGAGCTGTTTGGTCACAATACCCAGCAATATGTTTGGAAGAGAAAAGGCGAGGCCTTTAATCCCAGGAACACCATGCCAACCGTCAATCATAGTGGTGGTATTATTATGCTCTGGGCCCGTTTTGCTGCCAATGGAACTGGTGCTTTAAATGGGACAATGAAAAAGGAGGATTACCTCCAAATTCTTCAGGACAACCTAAAATCATCAGCCCGGAGGTTGGGTCTTGGGCGCAGTTGGGTGTTCCAAAAGGACAATGACCCCAAACACACGTCAAAAGTGGTAAAGGAATGGCTAAATCAGGCTAGAATTAAGGTTTTGGAATGGCCTTCCCAAAGTCCTGACTTAAACGTGTGGACAATGCTGAAGAAACAAGTCCATGTCAGAAAACTAACAAATTTAGCTGAACTACACCAATTTTGTCAAGAGGAGTGGTCAAAAATTCAACCAGAAGCTTGTGGATGGCTACCAAAAGCACCTTATTGCAGTGAAACTTGCCAAGGGACATGTAACCATATATTAACATTGCTGTATGTATACTTTTGACCCAGCAGATTTGGAAGACCCATAATAAATTCATTAAAAAACAAACTTCATGAATGTTTTTTCTGACCAACAAGTATGTGCTCCAATCACTCGATCACAAAAAAATAAGAGTTGTAGAAATGATAGGAAACTCAAGACAGCCATGACATTATGTTCTTCACACTACTCAGTGGCCTAGTGGTTAGAGTGTCCGCCCTGAGATCGGTAGGTTGTGAGTTCATACCAAAGACTATAAAAATGGGACCCATTACCTCCTTGCTTGGCACTCAGCATCAAAGGTTGGAATTGGGGGTTAAATCACCAAAAATTATTCCCCTCACCTCCCAGGGGGTGAACAAGAGGATGGGTCGAATGCAGAGGACACATTTCACCACACCTAGTGTGTGTGTGACAATCATTGGTACTTTAACTTTAACTTTAACAAGTGTATGTAAACTTTTGACCAAGACTGTTAGTGTTTTCTTCTCTTCTTTCTTTTTTTATTAGTGTACAACACTAAGTGTTTGCCACTTACCTGTGTATGAAAAGTGCTATGTAAAGAAAAGTCTGATATGACTTGAGGAATGGGTGCATTCTGGTAATATTTACAGTTGTGATCGGAAGATTGCGGTCTTTTTTGTGTGCGTTTTATGAGTGCAACTCTCGATCTTTGGAGATTTGAACATTTAACTGCACACAGTTTGAATTTTTTCATCTACACAGCATCGGTCCGTCGTGGTGGAACAAAGATCTCAATTTATCGGTTAATCTACGTTCCTACTTTTACTTATTGTCATGAGCTGTGGGTAGTGATTGAAAGGACACGATCGCAGGTACAAGCGTCCGAAAGAAATTAAGAACTCGGTTGGGGCTCGGACTAAACCCACTGCCCCACATGGAGAGGAGCCAGCTAAAATGGCTCAGGCATTTGGTTTCGGACACCTCACTGGGGAGGGGTTCAGGGAATGTCCGACTCGTAGGAGGCCACGTGGAAAGACCCAGGGCACATTGGAGATACTGTGTCTCTCAGCTCGCCTCGGAATCCCCCCGGGAAGAGCTGAACGAAGTAGCTTCGGCGGGGGCAGTGTGGGCTTCTAGCGCTAAGATTGCCGCCCCCACAACCCGAGCTCGGATAAGCAAAGATGGATGTATAGATTATCCACACAGAGCCAAATTAAAAAATATCAGGATGCTGAGGAACTATCCAGGAACCAGCAAAACTTTACACGGACTGAGAGGATGACCACTGTAATAAAGTTCAAACGAAAGGTATAATCCAATGAATAACTTTAGTGAGAGATTTGAGCAGGGTACAAGCACATGACGAACACTTTTACGACTAACCGAAAAACATAGCAACCAGGCTAGCAACGCACCTCCTTTACGGCAGCTGTCGCAACGTTCTTAAAGAAACAGCAGCACATACATACTGTATATATACAACATATGTGAAAACCACCAAGATAAAACCCAACACCTGGCTTCAAGGCAGAAAAACGTAACTTTGCTTTCCAAATGCTTTGTAGACAAAAGTGTTACGGTCAAATTAAGTGAATTAATTAACCCACATTATGTTCTACATATGGTGAATGTTTATATTCACCTTGGAAAAAGCAAACCACCAAGTTTAATTAAATAGTGGTATTTCAGTTTGAGCACATAAATACATAAGGCCCCTTAGTTTGATATTCACAGGTGGATTGGATCACTTCTCGTAGGAAAAGAGGCTTTAATTGGGACTTTGGCATCCAAAAGCGATAACCATATCCTTGAGAAAAGACTACCTGTCTCGCTCAACGCCAACATTTGAGTTATGACTTAAAGCAGTGGTTTTCCAGACACTTACACACGAACATCTCCTTTTATGGTGAGGATGCGCTTTCCTGACTTAGCACACACACCCAGAGACAGAAAGGAGGAATATAAAAACTGATGGTTTGGCTTCTCCAGTCAGGAGTCCTCCATTTTTTGACCGAGGTTCCTCCGGGTACTGCAGACCTGTTTAATGATGTGACAAGCATACTTGCCAACCCTCCCGATTTTCCCGGGAGACTCCCAAATTTCAGTGCCCCTCCCGAAAATCTCCCGGGGCAACCATTCCCCCGAATTTTTCCCGATTCCCACCCGGACAACAATATTGGGGGCGTACCTTAAAGGCACTGCCTTTAGCGTCCTCTACAACCTGTCGTCACGTCCGTTTTTCCTCCATACAAACAGCGTGCCGGCCCTGTCACATAATATATGCGGCTTTTACACTCACATAAGTGAATGCAATGCATACTTGATCAACAACTATACAGGTCACACTGAGGGTGGCCGATCAAACAACTTTAACACTGTTACAAAAATGCACCACACTCTGAACCCACACCAAACAAGAATGACAAACACATTTTGGGAGAACATCCGCACCGTAACACAACATAAGCACAACAGAACAAATACCCAGAACCCCTTGCAGCACTAACTCTTCCGGGACGCTACAATATACACCCCCGCTACCACCAAACCCCGCCCCTCCAATCTCACGAATTCGGAGGTCTCAAGGTTGGCAAGTATGGTGACAAGACCAGATATACACTTCACAAGTTAAAGACTGAGTTATTTGTCCATAATTGCAACAAGTATAGTTATATAACTCAAGGTGAGGATTTCTAACCTAAGAACACGGTAACAACCATCAATCACGGTGGTGGTTCAGGTATCATCATGATCTGCTGATGAACGGATGAAGTCGTGAAGAATGATCAAATTCTTCAACTTCACTTTCAGTCAACAAATAGACATCTGAAACCCACACAATGGTGAGTTGCAACAGGACAAAGATCCCAATCTTACATCTCGTTGGAGGAGCTTTTTAACCACTTCAGCAAACTCATTGGAAGACATGTCGAAGATATGGCCTGTCGTACCTGTCAGTTACCTCTGGAGTCCTGAGATAAATTACATTTATTGGGGAATAATCCATTTATACAAATAAATGTCACTGGTAATTATTCTTTATACTTTACGTTCCCCTATGGCTGGTGTAAAAGGACTTTTCAAGAGACATACAAATGTCTACCAGAGTGGACCTTGAAAATGAACAACAGACATCATGTAATTTCAGTCTCGCAGTCTAAAACCAAGTCATTTCTCTCCAACATGTCACTCTGGATATGAAGTTGAAAAGGTCACAGTTGAGCCATCATTTACACTACGACAACTACTACTAAATGCAGTCTAAGCTGATTTTCTCGTATTATTATCCCTTCAGAGTGAAAAATCTTCTTAGTTTGCCGTTTTTAGCTCATGCACTTGTTGAACTACAATAACTTAATGTCTATCATTTTACCACAGATGAAACCATGGGAATCTATCAAGTGTAGAAGATACGTTGTGGTTCAATCATCAATCAATCAATCAATGTTTATTTATATAGCCCTAAATCACAAGTGTCTCAAAGAGCTGCACAAGCCACAACGACATCCTCGGTTCAGAGCCCACATAAGGGCAAGGAAAAACTCACACCACATGGGATGTCAATGTGAATGACTATGAGAAACCTTGGAGAGGACCGCAGATGTGGGTGACCCCCAACACCCCCTCATGCAATGGACGTCGAATGGGTCCAGCATAATATTTATGGTATAACAATAGATTATAAATGTTCAACCTGAGCTTTAATAACAGAAACCAGCCTGTCAATATAAATATCTTATTCCGAACCATTATGGGATTAGTGGCTGTACATTTTTGTGGCTGATAACTCGGGATGGGTACCCACGTAATTCACGTGAAATCCAACGCTGCCATGTTACGGTACCTGGGTTGCTGGCTCTTCGCACTTCGGCACTTGGCGATCACTCCAGCAGCCCTAAAAGCGAACTCAGCCAAACTACCGCAGGGTAATGTTGCCATTTTCAATGCCAGTAAGTAAAGTAAGGTTACACTTCTTCAAAAATGCACTAGCTTGATGCTAATATACATTGGCTTTGCTAATGACATGCTAGCGATTTTATGTGGCGATTTTTTAACACCTCAAAATGTGTTATTAAAACCACAACTAATTACAATCAAACAGCTGGTGCGTAATAATTACAATGATTTCAGTATCACCGTATTTTTCGGAGTATAAGTCGCACCGGCGGAAAATGCATAGTAAAGAAGGAAAAAAACATATATAAGTCGCACTGGAGTATAAGTGGCATTTTTTTGGGAAATTTATTTGATAAAACCCAACACCAAGAATAGACATTTGAAAGGCAATTTAAAATAAATAAAGAATAGTGAACAACAGGCTGAATAAGTGTACGTTATATGAGGCATAAATAACCAACTGAGAACGTGCCTGGTATGTTAACGTAACATATTATGGTAAGAGTCATTCAAATAACTATAACATATAGAACATGCTATACGTTTACCAAACAATCTGTCACTCCTAATCGCTAAATCCCATGAAATCTTATACGTCTAGTCCAGGGGTCGGCAACCCAAAATGTTGAAAGAGCCATATTGGACCAAAAATACAAAAACAAATCGGTCTGGAGCCGCAAAAAAAATTAAAAGCCATATTACATACAGATAGTGTGTCATGAGATATAAATTGAAATAAGAGGACTTAAAGGAAACTAAATGACCTCAAATATAGCTACAAATGAGGCATAATGATGCAATATGTACATATAGCTAGCCTAAATAGCATGTTAGCATCGATTAGCTTGCAGTCATGCAGTGACCAAATATGCCCGATTAGCACTCCACACAAGTCAATAACATCAACAAAACTCACCTTTGTGCATTCATGCACAACGTTAAAAGTTTGGTGGACAAAATGAGACAGAAAAAAAAGTGGCATAAAACACGTCCTAGAAAGTTATACATGTAAACAAACTACGGTGAGTTCAAGGACCGCCAAAATTAGTGGGACAAAACGCCGCTCGCCAAATACTCGAATGAGTGAAGCATGTTTAATACAAACAGTGTGCTTTATAACAATTAGGGAGGTTTGTGTCATGTTTGTCCTCCTTCAGAAACCATATTAACACAAAAATGTATTTTTTTCCCCTCATCTTTTTTCATACATTTTCGAAAAAGCTCCAGAGAGCCACTAGGGCGGCGCTATAGAGCCGCATGTGGCTCTAGAGTCACGGGTTGCCGACCCCCGGTCTAGTCTCTTACGTGAATGAGCTAAATAATATTGTTTGATATTTTACGGTAATGTGTTAATAATTTCACACATAAGTCGCTCCTGAGTATAAGTCGGACCCCTGGCCAAACTATGAAAAAAACTGCGACTTATAGTCCGAAAAATACGGTAACACTTTTCAGGGCGCAAAAAAAACAAAAACATGGTAAACTGCACACTGCTGCCATCTAATGTCTTGGACTTGCAAATGTAATTGCAACTTAATGTCATACTTGCAAATGAGAAAGCTACAACAAATGGACATCAGTTATCATAATCAGTTCATTTTTGAAATTTCCAATAATAATTAGATTTTACTATCAAACACAAAAGTACCTCAAAATTGTACTCGGTTTGTTTGATTTCTTTGCTTAATCCATTCCATAATTGAATTCCACACATGGATATACTAAAGGCCGTAGGTGTTGTACGCGCAAATAATTGTTTTAAATTAGATTTTCCTCTAAGGTTATATTTCTTCTCTGTAGTTGAGAAAATTGTTTAATATTCTTGTGTAGCAGGTTATAGTTTGCTTTGAACATCATTTTAGCTGTTTGCAAATGTACCAAATCGTTGAAGTTCAATATTGTTGGTTGAATAAATAAAGGGTTTGTATGTTTTCTACATCCAACATTATGTATTATTGTAATTGATCTTTTTTGTAACACCGTTAGTGAATGAAGCGCACATTTGTAGTTAGTTCCCCATATTTCTACACAATAACTCAGATATGGTAACAGTAGTGAGCAGTAGAGAATATGGAGTGATTTTTGCTGTATTCATTATTGACGTGTTTATTGCTACTTTAAGTTTGTGGGACATTTGCTACGACGTCTACTCCAAAAAGCGTGTGGACGAGCAGTCAGAGACAGGAATATTGACGTGAGTTCCTAAAACATTATTTTTGTCTTTTTTCTGCTCCTTTGTCAACTATTTATTTTGTAACGGTCTAATTTGGCAAAGATATATGACGCTGATCCCTATTTGATGACGTATCGGTCTGACGAATGCGACCGGCGCGTTCAGATTGCAGTCGCATTCGATACATATCTGATTTATATCCACATAAAAAAAGAGGCTTGGGTCGGTTTTGAAAATAAATACAAAATAAAAAAAGACTTTTAAAAAATTCAGAATTGCACTTTTCACATTGATATAAAAAAATACGATGTAGGTGGCGGGGCAGCACGGTGAAACAGGGGTTAGTGCATGTGCCTCACAATACGAAGGTCCTGAGTAGTCCTGGGTTCAATCCCGGGCTCGGGATCTTTCTGTGTGGAGTTTGCATGTTCTCCCCGTGACTGCGTGGGTTCCCTCCGGGTACTCCGGCTTCCTCCCACCTCCAAAGACATGCACCTGGGGATAGGTTGATTGGCAACACTAAATTGGTCCTAGAGTGTGAATGTGAGTGTGAATGTTGTCTGTCTATCTGTGTTGGCCCTGTGATGAGGTGGTGACTTGTCCAGGGTGTACCCCGCCTTCCGCCCGATTGTAGCTGAGATAGGCTCCAGCACCCCCCGCTACCTCAAAAGGGACAAGCGGCAGAAAATGGATGGATGGACGATATAGGTGACATATGACACATAAGAAACACCCGCCGCCGGTTTCGCTGGGCCCGAGCTCATCTAAGATGGACTAATGCAAAGTGGAAAAGTGTTCTGTGGTCTGACGAGTCCACATTTCAAATTATTTTTGGAAACTGTGGACGTCGTGTCCTCCAGAACAAAGAGGAAAAGAACCATCCGGGTTGTTCCAGGCGCCAGCATCTGTGATGGTATGGGGGTGTATTAGTGCCCAAGGCATGGGTAACTTCCACATCTGTGAAGGCACCATTAATGCTGAAAGGTACATACAGGTTTTGGAGCAACTTATGTTGCCATCCAAGCAACCTTATCATGGACGCCCCTGCTTATTTCAGCAAGACAATGCCAAGCCACGTGTTACAACAGTGTGGCTTCATAGTAAAAGCGTGCAGGTAGTAGACTGGCCTGCCTGTAGTCCAGACCTGTCTCCCATTGAAAATGTTTAGCGCATTATGAAGCCTAAAATACCACAACAGAGACCCCAGGACTGTTGAACAACTTAAGCTGTACATCAAAGAAGAATTGAAAAGCTTAAAAAATTGAGTGTTGTTAAAAGGAAAGGCCATGTAACACAGTGGTAAAAATGCCCCTGTGTCAACTTTTTTGCAACGTGTTGCTGCCATTAAATTCTAAGTTAATGATTATTTGCAAATAAAAAAAAGGTTCTCAGTTCGAACATTTAACATTTTGTCTTTGCAGACTATTCAGTTGAATATAAGTAGAAAAGGATTTGCAAATCATTGTATTCTGTTTTTATTTATGAATGACACAACGTGCCAACTTCACTGGTTTTGGGTTTTGTAGATCCATCCTCAACTAACAGTCATAAAATAAAAAGAACCCCCAACATAATACAAAGGTGTAGTATTTTACTGAATAAAAAACAACTCTTACTTGCTTACAGCTTTGGCTGTCACTCCAGCCTTGCTGAGAGCGCTGCTGCTTGATGTGACATGTCTGCACACAAGAACCTTTTATTAGTGTTGGGAGGATGTTTTTACATAGGGGACACAACGCGTACCGTGCCAGCGCGCGCCTCGGGCAGGCCAAATCCTGCCGCCGACCCCGGTGAGACTCGCTGGAAATTGGACACGGCGCGCAACAGGTTTGACATTCAGCTTTAGTCAAGTATGATGTCTTCTCATGCTCATGTGACCATGCCCTCTGGGAGAAGTCTCTCTAATAAGCCCAAACAGTTCATCATTGCAAGTTATAATCGATATATTATAAATATATCTACAGTGGAACCTCGATTGATTCGCAAACCCAAAGGTTTGTATGGTGAAGCAGAGTTCGCCATAAGAATCAAAGTAAACATGAATATTTGGTTCTAGCCTCGACAAAAGTCCCTATTTTTGGGAAAAACTGCACACTTTGAAGACACTAAAATAATATATATACACTACATTGCCAAAAGTATTTGGCCACCCTGTTAGGATTTGGTGGAGTGGATCCCAAGGATGCAGAGACGTGTTGTGTACAATTGTTCTTCCTTTTATTTAGGAGGAAGCACAAAGTAACAAAACAAAGGTGATGGTAGATAACACACCAAACTAAAAGCGCTAGACAAGGCTAGGAAAAATACTTCATGAAAGAAGTTAATATAAGGACAAAAGTACAAACTAAAAACGCTAGACAAGGCTAGGAAAACATACTTCATGAAAGAAGTTAATATAAGGACAAAGTACAAACTAAAGACGCTAGACAAGGCTAGGAAAAATACAGGCAAACCTTAGAGGAATGGTACACGATGAACTAGTGAGTTCTCTGGCAATATCAACAGGTTTGCAAGCAGTGACAAAGTTCCGGCGCTCACAGGCCGTCAGCAGCCAGGTTAAATAGGCTGCTTCTAATCTACGTCAGGTGTGTGCTGCTGCCTTGCGCCAGCTGCACTCCATACTGTGGACGAGAGAGAGAGTGAACATGGTGTGCAGACAACAACAGAACTGAGCAAGGAAATTTCAGATTACCACAGTACCCCCCCTTCAACGGACGCCTCCTGGCGGCCTACCTGGCTTGTCTGGGAATCGAATGTAAAAATCCTTGATCAAGTCTTTGTCAATAATAAGCGATCTTGAAATCCATGACCGCTCCTCCGGGCCGTACCCCTCCCAGTCTACCAGGTATTGGAATCCCCTGCCCCTTCTTCTCACATCCAAGATGGTGTTTACTGTAAACGCTGGGTGACCCTCAACCAGCCTGGGTGGAGGAGGCGGTACCTCAGGAGGACTGAGCGGGCTGGATGCGACAGGCTTGATGCGAGACACGTGAAAAACAGGATGGCATTTGAGAGATCTTGGGAGACGGAGCTTGACTGCAACACGGTTGATGATCTTGATAATGGGGAATGGTCCAATGAACCTGGGAGCCAGTTTCCTAGAGTCGGTGGCCAATGGTAGGTCCCGGGACGACAACCAGACCTTCTGTCCCAACTGGTAGTGTGGGGTTGGTGTGCGATGGCGGTTGGCTAAGAGTTGGTTCCTGGCCGATGTTCTTTTTAACGCCGCCCTGGTGTTGCGCCAAGCCTGGTGAGCCCGACGCAGGTGTGCCGTTACGGATGGTACGTCGGCATTGGGTTGGGTAGAAGGAAAAACAGGGGGTTGGAAACCATAGGCGACGTGAAATGGAGACAGGTTGGTGGCGGAGCTAATGAGGGAATTGTGAGCGTATTCTATCCATGGGAGATTCTCAGACCAGGTTGAGGGTTGCCGATGACAAGTGCACCGGATGGCCGCCTCCAGGTCTTGGTTGGTCCGCTCGGTCTGTCCATTGCTCTGTGGGTGGTAGCCGGAGGATAGGCTAGGGGAGGCCCCCAGGGACTTGCAGAATGCCCTCCAGACAGCCGAGGAAAACTGTGGCCCTCTGTCGGATACCACATCAGCGGGGATGCCGTGCAGCCGGAAAGCGTGGAGCACTAATAGTTGGGCTGTTTCAAGAGCCGAAGGCAGTTTGGGGAGGGCCACGAAGTGGGCCATTTTCGAGAACCGGTCCACAATGGTCAAGACAGTGTCATTTCCTTCAGAGGGGGGAAGTCCTGTGACAAAGTCCACCGCTATGTGTGACCACGGGCGGGAGGGGATGGGTAATGGGTGTAACAGTCCTGCTGGGGCCTGGTGGGATGCCTTGTTCCGGGAGCAGGACCGACATGCTGCCACAAACGCCTTCGTATCTGCCAGAATGGATGGCCACCAAAAACGCTGGGAGAGGACAAAACTGGTGCGACGAGTACCTGGATGGCAAGCGATCTTTGACCCATGTGCCCAATCCAGAACGCTGGAACGGAGCCGAGGAACCACAAACAACCGACCTGGTGGGCAGCCCCGAGGAGATGTGTCCGACTTTAGGGCCTCCAAGACTTGCCGCTCGATGTCCCACTGGAGTCCCCCAATGATGTGGGTATGGGGAACAATTGGTTCAGGTGAGGAATCCTCAAGAGACGAAGAGTAGAGACGGGAAAGGGCATCGGGCTTCCCATTCTGAGAACCAGGTCGGAAAGTGATGATAAAGTTAAAACGGGTCAGAAAAAGTGCCCACCTGGCTTGGCGGGGGTTCAGTCTCTGTGCGGTCCTTAAGTAGGACAGGTTCTTGTGGTCCGTGAAGATGATGAATGGTAGCTCCGCCCCTTCCAGCCAATGTCTCCACTCCTGAAGGGCCAAGATGACCGCCAGAAGCTCCCTGTTGCCAATGTCATAATTTTTTTCAGCAGGGGATAGGCGACGAGAGAAGAAAGCACAGGGGTGCAACTTCTGGTCGGTGGTAGATTGCTGGGAGAGTACGGCCCCTACACCTGAATCAGAAGCGTCCACCTCAACAAAAAATTGGAGAGAACGGTCAGGGTAACAAAGCACAGGAGCCGAAGTAAACAATCTCTTCAGCCTCAAGAACGCGGAATTGGCTTCGGGTGTCCATTCAAACGGAACTTTAGTAGAGGTTAGCCTTGTAAGTGGCTCAGCGACGCGACTAAAATTGCGAATAAATCGCCGATAAAAATTAGAGAAGCCCAAGAATCTCTGAAGGTGCTTCTTGGACACCGGAGTGGGCCAGTCTACTACTGCTTTGACTTTAGCGAGGTCTGGTCTGAGTCTATCCTCCTCAATGATAAATCCTAAAAAGGGAATGGAGGATGAGTGAAACTCGCATTTCTCCGCCTTCACGAACAGTTTATTTTCGAGCAATCGTTGAAGGACCAACCGAACCTGCTGTACATGTTCGTCAAATGTCGATGAATAAATTAATATATCGTCCAGGTAAACGAAGAGAAACCGACCTGTCATGTCCCGAAAAATATCGTTAATGAAGCCCTGAAAAACGCCAGGTGCATTAGTAAGTCCAAAAGGCATGACAAGATACTCAAAATGTCCGAGAGGAGTGTTGAATGCGGTCTTCCATTCATCCCCCTCTCGGATGCGAACTAGATGGTACGCGTTACGTAGATCGAGTTTAGTAAAAAACTTTGCGGACTGTAAGGGAGTAAAAGCAGAATCAAGGAGTGGAAGAGGATACTTATTCTTGACAGTAATCTGATTAAGAGCACGGTAGTCTATACAAGGCCGTAGGGACTTGTCCTTCTTTTCGACGAAAAAAAATCCGGCGGCTACCGGTGCGGTCGAAGGGCGAATGAGGCCCGCAGCTATTGATGTGTTTATGTATTCTTCTAGTGCTTTGAGTTCGGTGTTAGACACCTTGTACAAACGGGTCGATGGTAAAGCCGCTCCGGCTAGCAAATCGATACCACAATCGTAGGGTCGGTGGGGGGGAAGTGATAGTGCTCTATCCTTGCTAAACACCGCTCTTAAGTCATGGTAGTTTGTGGGCACGTTTGTCAAGTCTATGTTCTCTATAACGGCGGTAGGTGGCGGTGTGTGAGATCCTGCTGCGGAACGAAGACAATGTGTGTGGCAGGTCACACTCCAATTAATAATGGCCGAACGAGGCCAGTCTATGTGCGGGTTATGCTTATGTAACCAGGTGATCCCCAGAATGACGGGCGCGGACCGTGATGGCACAATAAAAAAAATTATTTTCTCACAATGATTACCAGACAAGCGCAGGTTGATTGGCAGGGTCTGGTGGGTTATGCTGGCTAATAGGCGCCCATCAAGAGAATACACCCTCTTGGGCACAAACAGTTTTACAACAGGAATCTTATGAAGTCTCATGAACTCAAAATCCAAAAAGTTATCATCTGCTCCTGAGTCAATGAGAGCGCAAATGTCTATTTGTTGGTTAGGCCAAGAAAGAGTACCTTTTAGTTGCATTCTGCCTGCGGCCAACGAAGGAGAACGGCGACCTCTGGTGGACGTGTCCTCTGGCGAGTGAGGGCGCACTCGTGGCCGTGCGGCGGGGCGCGGTAGTTCTTTACAGTGGGAGATGAGATGATCAGCGGCCCCACAGTATAGGCAGAGTTTGAGGCGAAAGCGGCGTTCCCTCTCGGCGGTGGTGAGTCGGCGACCTCCCAGTTGCATCGGCTCATCTATCTGCCACGAAGGAGAGGTGTCTTCGGGAACGAGATGCTCCGTCATGCAGATGGCAGGTCTAGCAGGCGCTGATTGGCTGCTAGGTGGGGCTCGTCTCCCTCGTAGATCCCTCCTCTCTTCCAATAGGCGGAAATCGATCTGCACCGCCAGCTCGATGAGATCATCCAGATTCGTCGGAAGTGACAGCGGGATCATCATGTGACGGATCTCGTCCGCGAGACCCAGGTAGAAGGCGTCCAACAGCGCCGCGGGACCCCAGTCACAGTCGGCGGCCATGGTGCGGAACTCGATCGCGTAATCTGCGACCCGTCGTGAACCCTGTTGCAGCCGGAAAAGGGATCTAGCTGCCTCTCTACCTGGGAGTCGTCGTTGGAAGATCTGCCTCAAGGATTTGGAAAAGTTTGCATACGTGGAGCTGGAGGCGGTCTGACGGTTCCATTCTGCAGTCGCCCAGGTGCCAGCACGGCCTGACAGGTGGGAGATGACAAACGCTACCTTAGCCCGCTCAGAGGTGAAAGCGGAAGCGTTTAGTTCAAAATGTAGTTCACACTGCGTCAGGAATTGTCTTACATCTTCCTTTTCTCCGGAAAAACGTTCGGGTCGGGATAGCCGCATGTTGCTGGTACTGGCGGGTTGTGTAGGTTGGGTGGATGCCTGGTCGGGCACGGTGGTCGAGGTGGGAACGACGGTGGCTAGCAGCATATTGACTCGCTCCAACATGGTGTCTTGACGCTCCGACAGTCCCTGTAGACCTCGGCTCAGGTGGTCTAGCTGGTCCCCCTGCTGGTTGATTCGTTGAGCCTGGCCTTGCAATGCTCTTTTCCAGGCATCTGTCTCTGCGGGTTCCATAGTATGGCCGGAACTTTTCTGTTAGGATTTGGTGGAGTGGATCCCAAGGATGCAGAGACGTGTTGTGTACAATTGTTCTTCCTTTTATTTAGGAGGAAGCACAAAGTAACAAAACAAAGGTGATGGTAGATAACACACCAAACTAAAAGCGCTAGACAAGGCTAGGAAAAATACTTCATGAAAGAAGTTAATATAAGGACAAAAGTACAAACTAAAAACGCTAGACAAGGCTAGGAAAACATACTTCATGAAAGAAGTTAATATAAGGACAAAGTACAAACTAAAGACGCTAGACAAGGCTAGGAAAAATACAGGCAAACCTTAGAGGAATGGTACATGATGAACTAGTGAGTTCTCTGGCAATATCAACAGGTTTGCAAGCAGTGACAAAGTTCCGGCGCTCACAGGCCGTCAGCAGCCAGGTTAAATAGGCTGCTTCTAATCTACGTCAGGTGTGTGCTGCTGCCTTGCGCCAGCTGCACTCCATACTGTGGACAAGAGAGAGAGTGAACATGGTGTGCAGACAACAACAGAACTGAGCAAGGAAATTTCAGATTACCACACACCCATCCAAATGATGAGAATCAGGTGCCCTAATCAAGCACTTAGGCATGGAGACTGTTTCTACAAACATTTGTGAAAGAATGGGCAGCTATTAGTGATTCCCAGCGTGGAACTGTCATAGGATGCCACCTGTGCAACAAATCCAGTCATGAAATTTCCTCGTTCCTAATTATTCCAAAGTCAACTTTATTAGGTAGGTGATTATGTTCATTCGATGCCATAGTTCCAAGTAAGTTTTTGTTTATTCATGTCACGTTTAGACAGTCTTTTGTTTCATGTCCATAGTCTACGTTAAGTGTAAGTTTTTGTTCTTTAGCCAGTTTTGTGTCTCCGCCTTGTGCGTACCTTTTGTTTACACTTTTTAGAGTAATAATTAAATCATGTATTTACCTTCACGCCATGTCCGGTCCAATTCTTATACATCTCGGGAAAACAATCCACGCAGGAAACTGCACCATAGTCCAAGTCGTGACAGTATGACGCCAGGCCGACTACCTGGCAACTACAGGCTTAAATAGTCATGTGATGATTGAAAACAGGTGCATGCTGCCCTCTGGGAAGCGCTACAGGTGCATTAAAACCAAAACAAACAGGCTAAAGAACAGCTTCTTCCCCAGGGCCATAACCATCCTGAACGGACTGCCCCATTGTCCCTCATAACTGCCTTCTCTTCGGTGCAATAACCCATTCCACCAACCACCCTGTTTTTGTTTAGTTTTTTCATGTATATATTCATTTAAAGTTAAAGTTAAAGTACCAATGATTGTCACACACACACTAGGTGTGGCGAGATTATTCTCTGCATTTGACCCATCACCCTTGATCACCCCCTGGGAGGTGAGGGGAGCAGTGGGCAGCAGCGGTGGCCGCGCCCGGGAATCACACCATATTCATTGCACTTCTACATTTTTTATATTTCTATATATTTGCACATTGTTTTTCTAGCATGCACACATCGCACTGTATGGAATGGCCTCAATCTCGTTACCTTGCGTAATGACAATAAAGCTGATTCTGATTCTGATTCTGATGAGTCCAACACGTGAGACAGGTGAAACTAATGGTCGTCATGGTGACAAAACAAACGAGGATGCGTAAAAAACAGGAACTATGGAGTTTTAACCAAACAGAACATAACTAAACTAGACATGATCACAAAACATGACAGTTAGTATAGTAATGGACCCTTATTGGGTGCATTTGTACACTCTCAGTTACATTAACATTGATATTATACATGTGGGCCCATAGATATAAATGCCGTTAAATATAGATTTGATGTAGCAAGCTACTTTTGCCGTGTAGCTTGCTTCAGTTAGTTCATTATTACAAACCCCGTTTCCATATGAGTTGGGAAATTGTGTTAGATGTAAATATAAACGGAATACAATGATTTGCAAATCATTTTCAACCCATATTCAATTGAATATGCTACAAAGATAACATATTTGATGTTCAAACTGATAAACTTTTTTTTTTTTTTTGCAAATAATCATTAACTTTAGAATTTGATGCCAGCAACACGTGACAAAGAAGTTGGGAAAGGTGGCAATAAATACTGATAAAGTTGAGGAATGCTCATCAAATACTTATTTGGAACATCCCACAGGTGTGCAGGCTAATTGGGAACAAGTGGGTGCCATGATTGGGTATAAAAACAGCTTCCCAAAAAATGCTCAGTCTTTCACAAGAAAAGATGGGGCGAGGTACACCACTTTTGTCCACTACTGCGTGAGCAAATAGTCAAACAGTTTAAGAACAACGTTTCTCAAAGTGCAATTGCAAGAAATTTAGGGATTTCAACATCTACAGTCCATAATATCATCAAAAGGTTCAGAGAATCTGGAAAAATCACTCCACGTAAGCGGCATGGCCGGAAACCAACATTGAATGACCGTGACCTTCGATCCCTCACTGTATCAAAAACCGACATCAATCTCTAAAGGATATCACCACATGGGCTCAGGAACACTTCAGAAAACCACTGTCACTAAATACAGTTGGTCGCTACATCTGTAAGTGCAAGTTAAAGCTCTACTATGCAAAGCGAAAGCCATTTATCAACGACATCCAGAAACGCCGCCGGCTTCTCTGGGCCCGAGATCATCTAAGATGGACTCATGCAAAGTGGAAAAGTGTTCTGTGGTCTGACGAGTCCACATTTCAAATTGTTTTTGGAAATATTCGACATCGTGTCATCCGGAAGCGAACCATCCAGACTATTATCGACGCAAAGTTCAAAAGCCAGCATCTGTGATGGTATGGGGGTGCGTTAGTTCCCAAAGCATGGGTAACTTACCCATCTGTGAAGGCACCATTAATGCTGAAAGGTACATACAGGTTTTGGAACAACATATGTGTCATGTCTGTGTAATCATGTTTTGTTTTAGTCATGTTTTGTTTTGTTTAGTTATTAGACTCTTTAGTTTCTGGCTTTTCACTCCCTTGTCTTGTTTCCATGATTACCCATTAATTTCACCTGTTCCACGTTTGGACTCATTGTGCACTCTTGTTTGTCACCATAGCAACCCATTAGTTTTCACCTGTCACGTCACGCACCTGTTTCACGTTTTGAGTCACGCACCTGTTTTCGTTAATCATGTCTGTAGTATTTAAGTTCATTGTTTTCAGTTTGTCTTTCTGGTGACATCCCGGATTCATACCCCTGTCACACTCTGTTTACATCTGCGCACTTCATAGTCCATGCCAAGTAAGTTTTTGTTTATTAATGCCACAGTTAGTGTTTTTGTTTCATTGTTCACAGTTTCTGCCTATGTGCAAGTTTTGTTTTCAATAGCCTAGTTTTGTACCTCCGCCATTGTGCGCGCTTTTCGTTTGTACTCTTTTTTTTGTCCTTTGTTAGTGTAAAAAAATAAAAATATGTACTTACATTCCCGTCTCGCCCGAGCCAACTTTCCGTTGCCTTCTGGAAAAAATAAAAACCCCAGGACCAAGTCATGACAATATGCTGCCATCTAAGCGCTGTCTTTTTCATGGACGCCCCTGCTTATTTCAGCAAGACAATGCCAAGCCACATTCAGCACGTGTTAAAACAGCATGGTTTCGTAAAAAAAGAGTGCGGGTACTTTCCAGGCCCCGCCTGCAGTCCAGACCTGTCTCCCATCGAAAATGTGCGGCGCATTATGAAGCCTAAAATACGACAGCGGAGACCCCGGACTGTTGAATGACTGAAGCGCTACATAAAACAAGAATGGGAAAGAATTGAGGTAGTTAAAAAGCTCCTCGGTGGCAAGGCCCCGGGGGTGGATGAGATCCGCCCGGAGTTCCTTAAGGCTCTGGATGCTGTGGGACTGTCTTGGTTGACAAGACTCTGCAGCATCGCGTGGACATCGGGGGCGGTACCTCTGGATTGGCAGACCGGGGTGGTGGTTCCTCTCTTTAAGAAGGGGAACCGTAGGGTGTGTTCTAACTATCGTGGGATCACACTCCTCAGCCTTCCCGGTAAGGTCTATTCAGGTGTACTGGAGAGGAGGCTACGCCGGATAGTCGAACCTCGGATTCAGGAGGAACAGTGTGGTTTTCGTCCTGGTCGTGGAACTGTGGACTAGCTCTATACTCTCGGCAGGGTCCTTGAGGGTGCATGGGAGTTTGCCCAACCAGTCTACATGTGCTTTGTGGACTTGGAGAAGGCATTCGACCGTGTCCCTCGGGAAGTCCTGTGGGGAGTGCTCAGAGAGTATGGGGTATCGGACTGTCTGATTTTGGCGGTCCGCTCCCTGTATGATCAGTGTCAGAGCTTGGTCCGCATTGCCGGTAGTAAGTCGGATACGTTTCCAGTGAGGGTTGGACCCTGCCAAGGCTGCCCTTTGTCACCGATTCTGTTCATAACTTTTATGGACAGAATTTCTAGGCGCAGTCAAGGCGTTGAGGGGATCCGGTTTGGTGGCTGCAGGATTAGGTCTCTGCTTTTTGCAGATGATGTGGTCCTGATGGCTTCATCTGGCCAGGATCTTCAGCTCTCGCTGGATCGGTTCGCAGCCGAGTGTGAAGCGACTGGGATGAGAATCAGCACCTCCAAGTCCGAGTCCATGGTTCTCGCCCGGAAAAGGGTGGAATGCCATCTTCGGGTTGGGGAGGAGACCCTGCCCCAAGTGGAGGAGTTCAAGTACCTCGGAGTCTTGTTCACGAGTGAGGGAAGAGTGGATCGTGAGATCGACAGGCGGATCGGTGCGGCATCTTCAGTAATGCGGACGCCGTATCGATCCGTTGTGGTGAAGAAGGAGCTGAGCCGGAAGGCAAAGCTCTCAATTTACCGGTCGATCTACGTTCCCATCCTCACCTATGGTCATGAGCTTTGGGTTATGACCGAAAGGACAAGATCACGGGTACAAGCGGCCGAAATGAGTTTCCTCCGCCGGGTGGCGGGGCTCTCCCTCAGAGATAGGGTGAGAAGCTCTGTCATCCGGGGGGAGCTCAAAGTAAAGCCGCTGCTCCTCCACATCGAGAGGAGCCAGATGCGGTGGTTCGGGCATCTGGTCAAGATGCCACCCGATCGCCTCCCTTGGGAGGTTTTTAGGGCACGTCCGACCGGTAGGAGGCCACGGGGAAGACCCAGGACACGTTGGGAAGACTATGTCTCCCGGCTGGCCTGGGAACGCCTCGGGATCCCCCGGGAGGAGCTGGACGAAGTGGCTGCGGAGAGGGAAGTCTGGGCTTCCCTGCTTAGGCTACTGCCCCCGCGACCCGACCTCGGATAAGCAGAAGAAGATGGATGGATGGGAAAGAATTTCACTTTCAAAGCTTCAACAATTAGTTTCCTCAGTTCCCAATCGTTTGAGTGTTGTTAAAAGAAAAGGTGATGTAACACAGTGGTGAACATGCCCTTTCCCAACTACTTTGGCACGTGTTGCAGCCATGAAATTCTAAGTTAATTATTATTTGCAAAAAAAAAATAAAGTTTATGAGTTTGAACATCAAATATATTGTCTTTGTAGTGCATTCAATTGAATATGGGTTGAAAGGGATTTGCAAATGATTGTATTCCGTTTATATTTACATCTAACACAATTTCCCAACTCATATGGAAACGGGGTTTGTAGATTTGATGTAGCAAGCTACTTTTGCTGTGTAGCTTGCTTCAGTTAGTTCATTATTACATTGGTAATTATGTCTCAATTCTTGTTCTTATGATGTTGGTATATGTTTATGTTCTAACAACCCTAAGAGCTTGTGTTTATTATTATATTATCACTCCCATTAAAGGTAGAAATAATCTGTCGTGTTGTGTCACGTTGTGTGATGCTGTAATAATCCCGCGTGTGTTGTGTCGTCAGCATGAGGATGAGGATGAGGAGGAGGATTCTCTCTCCTCCACGGAGGGTGATGAAGCGGAGACATGAGGCTGGGGTCTGACGACAAACAAACATGTGCTGTCCGGAGAGCGTGAAGGAGCTTTCAAGGATCTCACCTGTGGATTTGTGTCCTCGAAATGCACAATTTGAGCAAAAGTGTCGTCTTGCTCTTGTGTCTGCTGGCGAGCGGACAATGTCGCCAGAGAAGACACCGGCTGCCGAGGTGGAGCGGAGCTGTGGACGCGCAGAAACATTCCACGTAAGTCACGTATGAAAATATACGAATGTAGTCAAAGAACACGCATTGCCGTGGAACCATTGACACGTGTCGTCTCGTTAAGCGTTAGCATTCTAGTTTGCTATTGTGAAAAACACGTATAGCAATGTTAAAAAGCTGATATCGATATTTTCCTACCAGTAGTTGTCCATTAACTTATTGGAGAACAGTTGGCTTTTAATATTTGACAACCCTATTGAAGAGTGGAGATTGTGAAAATGGGTTTAAAATGAACTTTAAGTAAAAAAAAAAAAAAAAAAAGGATTTTGGAATCGAGCTAGCTTATTTGGGTTAGCCACGTGACAGTCACGTGACAACCACTTCTAAATATATGTCATTTTGGGATGTGTTCAAGGCAGCACGGATCTGTATCTCACTCTTTTTTTAGTCTTCTTATGGGTGAAATGGACTAAAAGTCAGAGATGTGTGAAAATGGAAAAAGATGAAGAAAAACATTATATTTGTTGTTTTAATATATTTTCTGTAGGAGGACAAACTGTTTATGTTATACATGCTTCACTGATGAAAGTATTTGGCAAGCACCGTTTTATCCTACAGATTTCAGCGATCCTTGAACTCACCGCAGTTTGTTTACATGTATAGCAATTTTAAAAGCTGATATCGATATTTTCCTGCTGGTAGTTGTCGATTAACTTATTGGAGAACAGTTGGCTTTTAATATTTGACAACCCTATTGGGTTTAAAATGAACTTTAACTTAAAAAAAAATAGGATTTTGGAATCCATCCATCCATTTTCTACCGCTTGTCCCTTTTGGGGTCGAGGGGGGTGCTGGAGCCTATCTCAGCTGCATTCGGGCGGAAGGCAGTGTACACCCTGGACAAGTCTCCACCTTATCACAAGGATTTTGGAATCGAGCTAGCTTATTTGGGTTAGTCACGTGACAGTCACGTGACAACCACTCCTAAATATATGTCATTTTGGGATGTGTTCAAGGCAGCAAGGATCTGTATCTCACTTTTTTTTTAGTCTTCTTATGGGTGAAATGGGATAAAAGTCCAAAAATATATTCTGAAATACTTAAATGGTGAAAAAATGAAATCAACATTTAATTATTAAAGGGACTGGTTTCAACTTTCTCACAGTTGCATTTTTCAAAAACACCATTGGCTAGCTCGGGGGTCAGCAACCCGTGGCTCTAGAGCCGCATGCGGCCCTTTAGCGCCGCCCTAGTGGCTCCCTGGACTTCTTTCAGAGATGTGTGAAAATGGAAAAAGATGAAGAAAAAAATATATTTGTTGTTTTAATATATTTTCTGTAGGAGGACAAACTGTTTATGTTATACATGCTTCACTGATGAAAGTATTTGGCAAGCACCGTTTTATCCTACTAATTTCAGCGATCCTTGAACTCACCGCAGTTTGTTTACATGTAGCAATTTTAAAAGCTGATATTGATATTTTCCTACCAGTAGTTGTCGATTAACTTATGAGAACAGTTGGCTTTTAATATTTGACAACCCTATTGGGTTTAAAATGAACTTTAACTTAAAAAAAAATTGGATTTTGGAGTCGAGCTAGCTTATTTGGGTTAGTCACGTGACAGTCATGTGACAACCACTCCTAAATATATGTCATTTTGGGATGTGTTCAAGACAGCACGGATCTGCATCCCACTCGTTTTTTTAGTCTTCTTATGGGTGAAATGGGATAAAAGTCAAAAAATATATTCTGAAATACTTAAATCGTGAAAAAATGAAATCAACAATTAGAATAAAATTATTAATGGGACTGGTTGCAACTTTCTAGCAGTTACATTTTTCAAAAACACCATTGGCTAGCTCGGGGGTCAGCAACCCGCGGATCTAGAGCCGCATGCGGCCCTTTAGCGCCGCCCTAGTGGCTCCCTGGACCTCTTTCAGAGATGTGTGACAATGGAAAAAGATGAAAAAAAGTATATATTTTTTGTTTTAATATATTTTCTGTAGGAGGACAAACTGTTTATGTTATACATGCTTCACTGATGAGAGTATTTGGCAAGCACCGTTTTGTCCTACTAATTTCAGCGATCCTTGAACTCACCGCACTTTGTTTACATGTATAGCAATTTTAAAAGCTGATATCGATGTTTTCCTAGCGGGAGTTGTCGATTAACTTATTGGAGAACAGTTGGCTTTTAATACTTGACAACCCTATTGACGAGTGTCGACTGTAACATGGGTTTAAAATTAACTTTAACTTTAAAAATAAAATAGGATTTTGTAATCGAGCTAGCTTATTTGGGTTAGTCACATGACAACCACTCCTAAATATATGTAATTTTGGGATGTGTTCAAGGCAGCACAGATCTGTATCCCATTCTTTTTTTTTTAGTCTTCTTATGGGTGAAAAGGGATAAAAGTCCAAAAATATATTCTGAAATACTTCAATCGTGAAAAAATGAAATAAACAATTAGAATACAATTATTAAAGGGACTGGTTGCAACTTTCTCACAGTTGCATTTTTCAAAAACATCATTGGCTAGCTCGGGGGTCAGCAACTCGCGGCTCTAGAGCCGCTTGCGGCCCTTTAGCGCCGCCCTAGTGGCTTCCTGGACCTCTTTCAGAGATGTGTGAAAGTGGAAAAAGATGAAGAAAAACATTTATTTTTTTGTTTTAATATATTTTCTGTAGCAGGACAAACTGTTTATGTTATACATGCTTCACTGATGAGAGTATTTGGCAAGCACTGTTTTGTCCTACTAATTTCAGCGATCCCTGAACTCACCACAGTTTGTTTACATGTACAGCAATTTTAAAAGCTGATATTGATATTTTTCTAGCGGGAGTTGTCGATTATCTTATTCAATCAATCAATCAATCAATCAATGTTTATTTATATAGCCCTAAATCACAAGTGTCTCAAAGGGCTGCACAAGCCACAACGACATCCTCGGTACAGAGCCCACATAAGGGCAAGGAAAAACTCACCCCAGTGGGACGTCGATGTGAATAACTATGAGAAACCTTGGAGAGGACCGCATATGTGGGTAACCCTCCACCCCTCTCTAGGGGAGACCGAATGCAATGGATGTCGAGTGGGTCTGACATAATATTGTGAGAGTCCAGTCCATAGTGGATCCAACATAATAGTAAGAGTCCAGTCCATAGTGGGGCCAGCAGGAAACCATCCCGAGCGGAGACGGGTCAGCAGCGCAGAGATGTTTCCAACCGATGCACAGGCGAGCGGTCCACCCCGAGTCCCGACTCTGGACAGCCAGCACTTCATCCATGGCCACCGGACCTGTGTGTCTCCCCCTCCACAAGGGAGAGGGGGGAGCAGAGGAGAAAGGAAAAGAAACGGCAGATCAACTGGTCTAAAAAGGGGAGACTATTTAAAGGCTAGAGTATACAAATGAGTTTTAAGATGGGACTTAAATGCTTCTACTGAGGTAGCATCTCTAACTGTTACCGACCGGGAGGGTATTCCATAGTACTGGAGCCCCAATAGAAAACGCTCTAAAGCCCGCAGACTTTTTTTGGGCTCTGGGAATCACTAATAAGCCGGACTTCTTTGAACGCAGATTTCTTGCCGGGACATATGGTACAATACAATCAGCAAGATAGGATGGAGCTAGACCGTGTAGTATTTTATACGTAAGTAGTAAAACCTTAAGGTCACATCTTAAGTGCACAGGAAGCCAGTGCAGGTGAGCACGTATATGATGAGTAATATGATCAAACTTTCTTGTTCTTGTCAAAAGTCTAGCAGCCGCATTTTGTACCAACTATAATCTTTTAATGCTAGACATAGGGAGACCTGAAAATAATACGTTACAGTAATCGAGACACATTTAATAACACATTAATGTAACAATTCCAATTATCCAATTAATATCAACAATTAATCTCAATAACAACTCACGATTCAATTCCGATTCCAGGGGTGACGATTCAATTCAGAATTGATTTTTCGATTCAACATGATTCTGGCGTCATGGTGATTCTCGCAATATATCATTAGATGGCATTAAATTTATAAAACAAGTTACAAAAGTACCTCTTGGCTGCTGACAGATAACATATGTGCGCTGCAAAAAAGCACATAGATGGCCTAAAAAAACGTATATTTTTTAAATTTAATTGAAATATTCAATTTAATATATATGATTTAGGTGTGAATCAATTTTATTGAGCACTCCTATGTAATTGTTTGTTTAATTTTGTCCCAAATGCTGTTTTATGCATTGGTCCTCAAATTATTTTCACCAAGCACCATCTCAGAAAACACTTGGCTTTCCAAGTACCACCACCGTACAGTAGCGTAGTAGGCCTAAGTATTCATTAAAAACAAGGCAGAGGTTTTATTTAGCAAGTATATTTAATATTTTGGCCACTGTAGCAGTTTGAATAGTAACACTGTGTTTGAGTATTACAAAATAAAATACTAATCACTTAATAAAGTGATTATTTGTCGTACCACTAGATGGAGCCTGTACCTGTTTGTGAATTAGTGATTTTGTGGAATAAAAGTAATTCTTCTGCAACAAAGTGAAAGTAAAATTGTTAGAATAATTGTTTCTAAATTATCACAAAAACTTTGTATTACATTGAGTTCCTGACAAGAACACAAAAGCTGTCTTTGAAACCTACCGAGAGTAAGGCTCGTAAATCTCCACTGTGTAGGGGGGGGGAGCAAGATGAAGGTGTTCCTGTTTTCTCTCATGTATGGTAATCAACAGAAAGATATTGTTCTAACCCAAGGACTTCAAAGCGGAGAGAACCAAGGATCTGCCCAATTTCCAGACGACCTCTTTTTGAAGTATTTTACAAACTCTTTTTGAACTATTTTATGGACCTCTTTTTGAAGTATTTTACGAACTCTTTTTGAACTATTTGACGACCTCTTCTTTTGAACTATTCTGTAACCAAAGGCAACGCTGTTTACGACCCACTTCTCTCTGGAAGTGGAAGCGATGGTCAGGTGGTCGGAGAAAGTCAAATAAAGAAGGAGGAGTGCAATCTTTTGGGAGAGCGTGCTGGAGACTGTACAAGAGTACAGTGTGTCCAGGCGTTTCTCCTCAATTGAGTCCAAATTGAATTCTGTCTCTGTTTAATTCTTTGCCTCTTGTCTTGTTTAATAGATGTCATCAGTGTTTGAACCTGACAAAAATTGTATGGCCCTAATATTATATTGTTGCTACAAGTCGGGGTGGGTGATACCTCAAATGTTGGTATTGATTGTGTCATTAATATTACATATTATTTATGAACACTAATATACTGACACAGTAACAATAGCAACAAAATAATACAACTATTCCCTTTTATTAAATAAAAATGTTTACAATTGTAAACCGCATGTTTGTAGCTGGACAATAAAGTACTACAGTAATATGTCAGAAATAAACCTGCATGTTATACTAACTAGTATTTGTATTAGAGTACTATAACGAAACGTCAAAATGTTTACTCAGCAAATTCAAACTCCTGCTGCCTTTATAGGGAATCTAAGTTTTAAAAAACAAACAATAAAATTATTTTTTTGTAACCCTGTGTGTAAAGGTACATTTACACAATCAGCGGGGGATCAAATGTACACATAACAATGTAATATTTGTTTGAATATTCTCGTCATTTAGCTCCTTGTCAAAGAAGCCTCCAGATGTGACCAAGTCCCGCAAGGTGAAGACAGAGCATCTGATCAAAGTAGATGACCACGACTTCACCATGAGGCCAGCATTTGGAGGTATTTCTACCATTTTACCTTTTGTAGTAGTAGTAGTAGTAGTAGTATTACAATGGTAATAATAATAGTGCCATTGCAGTAGTACTACTAAAATTACAATATTAGTGGTATTATCATAGTAGTAGTAGTATTGCAATAGTAACAGTAGTGGTACTACATTATAGCAGTAGTAGTACTACATTATAGCAGTATTAGTAGTATTATATTAGTAATCGTACTATTACTGCAGTAGTAGTAATAACAGTAGTTTTACAGTAGTAACAGTAGTAATAATAAAGGAAGTTTTACACTAGTAACAGTAGTAGTCATACAGTAGTAGTAATTCCAAAATTGTTTATTTGATTTATTAAAGGGGAACATTATCACAATTTCAGAAGGGTTAAAACCATTAAAAATCAGTTCCCAGAGGCTTATTTTATTTTTCAAAGTGTTTTTCAAAATTTTACCCATCACGCAATATCCCTAAAAAAAGCTTCAAAGTGCCTGATTTTAACCATCGTTATATACACCCGTCCATTTTCCTGTGACGTCACACAGTGATGCCAATACAAACAAACAGCAAGGGTTAGCGACATTAGCTCGGATTCAGACTCGGATTTCAGCGGCTTAACACTGTCTGATAAGATAATTACTAACAACTATGAACTAGGTTTACAGCATATGAAATACATTTGGCAACAACATGCACTTTGAGAGTGCAGACAGCCCATTTCAGGCGCGCTAAGAACATATATTTTTCCACGATTTCAGCACTCAGGTTAACCATACCTAAATAGACACAAAATACTGCATTACACAAGACTACCCGAATGTACTCGAATGATTGAAAAAAAAAAAAAGTTTTTAAGCTAAATTATTGGTAAACACAGTTTATGTATAATAATTTACGTAAAACCGCAAGTAATGAATAAAGTTTTCATCAATTAATATATTCTGTAGACATACCCTCATCCGCTCTCTTTTCCTGAAAGCTGATCTGTCCAGTTTTGGAGTTGATGTCAGCAGGCCAGGGAAGCTAGGGTCGATATTCTTCTCTTGATCATCTTCGGTGGCATAAGGGACGGTGTGAGCCAAGACATCCAGGGGGTTTAGCTCGCTCGTCTGCGGGAACAAACTGCCGCCATTGCTTGCCGTGCTACCGAGGTCCTGTGTCCCTGAATAGCTCACACACTCCGGCAGATTCAATGGGGGTCTGGCGGCAGATTTCTTTGACTTTATCGTTGGAAATGCATCTGCTTTGAGTGTCGCAGGATATCCAAAACATTCTTGCCATCTCTGTCGTAGCATAGCTTTCGTCGGTAAAGTGTGCGGAACAAACGACTGACCATTTCGTCGGCTTTCCCCACAGCCTCGTATTTTGAACAAATTTCGTCCAATTTCTTGCCACTTTCGCATCTTTGGGCCACTGGTGCAACTTGAATCGGTCCCTGTTCGTGTTGTTACACCCTCCGACAACACACCGACGAAAGTGAGAAAATGGCGGATTGCTTCCCGATGTGACGTCACAACGTGACGTCATCGCTCCGAGAGCGAATAATAGAAAGGCGTTTAATTCGCCAAAATTCACCCATTTAAAGTTCGGAAATCGGTTAAAAAAATATATGGTCTTTTTTCTGCAACATCAAGGTATATATTGACGCTTACATAGGTCTGGTGATAATGTTCCCCTTTAATAATATATGTGAGGTATCAAAGTTATTGAAATTTGTATTATTTGCGGACGACACCAACTTTTATGGTTTGGGACATGACTTAAAAGCGTTATCAAACATTGAACAGGAAATGATTAAACTTAAGAGATGGTTTGATGTCAATAAATTATCGTTAAAATGTGAAAAAAACAAAGTTTATGATTTTTTGTAAAAGGAAAAGGGAGGAAACGATCAAACTGTCAATAGATGGAATTGATATTGAAAGGGTTTCTGAACTTAGATTTTTAGGAGTGATACTGGATGACGGTCTGACATGGAAATCTCATATTGGACATGTACGGAAAAAGATGTTTTTGCCACATACTTGACATATTACGGTTGTTTGTTCAACATATTCCCGCTTGAAGCCAAACCACCGCCAGACGATGGACCCCGTGCTGTTTTTCTTGGGAATTTATTCTTCCTCCATTTGTTACCAGATTCGCACCTTCTTTCTCTCGTATTACCACTCGCACCACTCCACTAGCATCACAGCTAATGTTACCCATTCCGCTACCTCTATGCTCCGTGAGGGCGTATGACGTTGCACGTGTGACAAGTATGTGACGTATGTAAGAAGGTGCGCTTGTTTTATGTCTCTGTGAGAAGGAGAGACACGAAAGAGCCTGTAATCTTAATGCCCGGAGCTAAAAGCAACTGCGTGAGAGCGTATACCGTATTTTTCGGACTATAAGTCGCAGTTTTTTTCATAGTTTGGCCGGGCTCCAGTGTGACTTATATATGTTTTTTTCCTTTTTTATTATGCATTTTTGGCCGGTGCGACTTATACTCCGGTGCGACTTATACTCCGAAAAATACGGTACTCGAATATCACGGTATAGTCATTTTATATATCGCACAGAGACAAACCCGCGATATATCGAGTATATTTGATATATCGCCCAGCCCTACAGTACATATACATCCATCCATCCATTTTCTACTGCTTGTCCCTTTTGAGGTTGCGGGGGGTCGCTGGAGCCTATCTCAGCTGCATTCGGGCGGAAGGCGGTGTACACCCTGGACAAGTCGCCACCTCATCACAGGGCCAACACAGATAGACAACATTCACACTCACATTCACACACTAGGGCCAATTTAGTGTTACCAATCAACCTATCCCCAGGTGCATGTCTTTGGAGGTGGGAGGAAGCCGGAGTATCCGGAGGGAACCCACGCAGTCACGGGGAGAACATGCAAACTCCACACAGAAAGATCCCGAGCGCAGGATCGAACCCCGGACCTTTGTATTGTGAGGCAGATGCACTAACCCCTCTCCTACCGTGCTGCCCTTATACATATTCATATATATATATATATATATTAGAGATGCGCGGATAGGCAATTATTTCATCCGCAACCGCATCACAAAAGTCGTCAACCATCCGCATCCACCCGAACTAACATTTAATCAAAACCGCACCCGCCCGCACCCACCCGTTGTTTTATATCTAATATAGACGATGCAAGGCATTAGT